>NW_026000240.1:2961781-3013053 GCF_001458135.2 Marmota marmota marmota
GAGGGGGGGGGAGGCGGGATAGCAGAGGATAGGAAAGGCAGCAGAATACAACAGACACTAGTATGGCAATATGTAAATCAGTGGATGTGTAATCGATGTGATTCTGCAATCTGCATACGGGGTAAAAATGGGAGTTCATAACCCACTTGAATCAAAATGTGAAATATGATATATCTAGAACTATGTAATGTTTTGAACAACCAACAATAAAAATTATAAAAATAAATAAATAAATAAATATCCCCCCCCCAAAAAATGGAAGTACCTCTCTTCAAGAAGAAAATTCTTGTTATCAGTCAGAGAATGCTAACTGCTGAAACAAATAGCTACCAAATCTCGGTGAATATAACAACTGATACAAATAAAGGTTTGTTCTTCCTCATGTCAACCTCACAATGTTGATTGACTCAGGGTGGAAGTGGGAGAAGCAAGAGCTCTGCTCCATGCTGTCACTCAGGGATTCAAGCTCTTCCCATTGCTCGACTTGAGGATCTCTTAGAACACTGGATCCCTTTGTGAATTCTGATATCTGGTTGCAGGTGAGGAAAGAGCCATCACAAAGAAGCTCATTAGAGGGGCTGGGGCTGGGGCTCAGTGGTAGGGCACTTGCTTACACCTATGAGGCACTGGGTTTGATCCTCAGCACCACATAAAAAATAAATGAATAAGTAAAGATATTGTGTCCATCTGCAGCTTTAAAAAGAAGCTCATTAAATTTAGGGCAAGCCTGAAATGGCCTATCCATTGGCAAGAGTTATTTTCCTGGCCTCACTTGGAAATTCAGTTTACTCATCTCCCAGGAAGGAAATGAGACACACATAGCAGCGTGTGGAAGCATTCCCTGCGTACTCCTGGGTACCCCTGCGGTCTCCCATGCTACAAGAGTTGTGAACACAGAAGTAGGTCACTCAATACTCCCTTTAACGAAGCAATTGTTGCCCCAGCTGTAAGAAGGGCTGTGTACTGACAGCTTTCAACTCTTAGCCTTTTCAAGAATCATCTCAGCTGCAAAGAGCCACCTCGCCCAAGGTCAAGTCCCTCCTGGGGTAGTCCACATTCAATGACTTATTACAACTGTCCCCCTCTTTCCCACAGGTGTTAATCCCAGAGACACTCCCCAAGAGACATCCTGCACATTAAACTGCATCTCAGAGGCAGCTTCCTGGGAGAACCTATCCTTCAGCAACGGCTACATTCATAAGTACTTCTGTTAAGTTTCTTTTCTAGTATTGTACTTGTTTGCTGTTCTCTGCTGTGGTCCCAGCATCTGCAAATGGTGCTTGATACATAGTATGTATTCCCCAACATACATTTTAAATGAATGTCTATTTAAATATAGTTGCACACTTGCCATTCTCCTTTGCCAGGTTATAACTTCCTCAAGGACAAAGCCTATATGGTCATCCTGCCTTGTCACTAACTCCTAGCTGAATGCCTGACAATCATTTCTCTCTCTCTCTCTCTCTCTCTCTCTCTCTCTCTCTCTCTCTCTCTCTCTCTCCCCTTATTGGTGAATACATAAATAGTATGAATAGTAGGAAAGAGCTTCTGAGACTCGGGGTCAGTCCTGAATTTATATGTAGGAAAGAAAGACTTGAATAGAAAACTGGTGGTGGGGGATATGGGTATTTATTGATTTATCTTGAGCTGATATTTGCTAGATGGTGTTCTTTTTGCCTACAGTGTTCTTATTTGGGGCTGACACTGGAGATTACTAGGGAGTAAAACCTGTTCCAGGTGCCCTTGATTGTGTCACTACCTCCAGTTGGAGGAGTTCCACCAGGAAGGGAAGGAAGGATGCCTGGGTGGTGGGTAAGAGGAGAAGTCAACTCTCCACATCCATTTCCTGAGCACTGCATTCTGGCCCATCAGGAAGGACTAAAGATGAGGTGTCCTTGAGGAGAGTAGGTTCTGGGGCCCATTCCTTAAGACACTCACAGGGAAACTGGGAATACAAGACAAAATTGCCATGAAAAATTAAACACCACTGGGAGAGTAAGGGAGACAATATACATAGATACTGACAGCTTTCAACTCTTAGCCTTTTCAAGAATTATCTCAGCTGCAAAGAGCCACCTTGCCCTAGGTCACTTGTAGGTGGCCTCTGAGGCCAAGAAGGAACTCAGCAGAATGCCTCTGCTCTGAAATAGAGCCATTTGTTATCCATTGGTTTTCAGCACCATGGATATACAGAGATGGATGTCAAGAGAAAAAATGGGATAAATAAAGGTTTTAGATGGAGTTGAAATAAGTAGAATAGGTGATGGATGAGGGAAGGAGTAGAAAACCAAATTGTGAGAAAATCGACCAGTGAGAATTTCTAGAAAGTGGGAGAGAGGAAAGAGAGTGCATGGGAGACCTTCCTCAGGCCTCAGAAAAGATCCTCCCATGCTGTCGGACCAGCACTGTTCCTCACATACCCTCCCCAGCCTTGTTTGGGGCTCAAGAAGTGAAAGTATGGTCCCTGTGCCAGTCCTAGGGCCCAGGAGTCTTCCCCCTCCTCCTCACAGCCCTGACAGTCTCCAGGGAGATCTGGACCCTGTCCTACATTTACTGCGCCATAATCTGGAGATAAAACCAACAATCTATTATTCTGGACAGGGTTAAAGAAAACCAATGTGGGATGGTAAAGACCCCTGGGCCCCTATGGACAAGTAAGAAAGGGGGAGTATCAAGAACTCATGCTGGCTGTGGCTACTGAGCAGGAGCTGCATCTTTATGGGAGGTTCAGTTAGCCTGCAGTGACCCTGCAGGAGGAAGCTGAGGGTGTTAGTACCCTGAACTCTCTTCTCTTCTGCCACCTGTCTATTGCTGATCCTTCCGGTAGCTTGTATGGTTTTCCACACCAATTCTGCCATTCTCTGATTCTCCAACAGCAACTGGGCAATTCAATTCTGATACCAACTCCCAAGTTAGCCCAGATCCCCCCAGTTAAAGTCTCAGTCCCACAAGACTGCCCCTACTTCAGATGTCAGTCATGAGTTCTGGGTCCCCGGGCTTCCACTCTTCTGTCCAACTTGGCGACCAATCCAGGAGTCCCCCTAATCCTTGCTTAGGTTCAATAATCCACTAAAATGATTTACAGAACTCAGGAAAATACTGTGTTTAGCAGTTTATGATAAAGGATTAGAACCCAGGAACAATCAAATGGAAGAAATGGGCTGGGGAGGCATTGTGGGCTATAGGAGCTATGGGGGCCTAGTACAGAAACTTCTATGGCTTCCATGCTTCCCCTGGACAGGTCACCTTCCCAGCTCCCAGGTCTCATTTATAACCCAGTCTCCAGCTCCACTCCCCTCGGTGGAGGTCAGGACAGGGCTGAAGGTTCCCACCTTTTAATGACATGTTTAGTGTGTTCTGCTGATCAATCTTTATCCAAAAGCCACGTGGAGGCCCCAGCATGAGTCACCTCATTAGTATAAACTCCTGGTGAGGTAAAATGGACTCATGAATAACAAAACATTTCTTATCACTCAGGAAAGTCCAAGGGCCACAGGAGATTGTGCCAGCAACCTGGAGACAAAGACCCAATATAGTTTTTATTATCCACACAGAGGGAACCCAGTAGAACCCAAAGGTGAGTCAACCAGGCTGACAGTCCACGGAGTCTCCTCCCAAGGCACAGGGCAGGGTGGAGAAGGGCTGAGAATGGGTCTGGAGTGGCAGAGTAGAGGACACCCAGTACATTCTGTACCTACCACACACACCTGCTGTCCCAGGGATCTGACACCTCAGTCTTCCCACAGGCCAGGGTAGAGAGGAGAAAATTCACAGACCTGGTACATCAGTGGGGGCAGTGGACCCCTTGCCTGGTCCAAACTTTGCAGGGTCACAAAATAGGTTGGGGCAGGGGCCTGAGTCACCTCCTTCCCCCTACAGCCCCTCCTATCCTGGCTGAGAGATGGAGCAGAGCCCTTTCCTTGGCTGGATGCCCATGGCCTCTTTCCCTCTTGGTTCTCACCCCCAACATTGCGGCCCCCATCCCCTCAGTTCCTGGCTGGGCTGCGGCCACTGCCTTATAACTGTTCCTCCTGAAGCCAGCCTCTCAGACCAGCAGGGGTACCCCACAGCCCCAGCCCTAGACTGTCATCTAAAGCCTGTCGTCCCATCTGCTCATTTCCCATTGTGCTCAATTCTGGTGCTCCAGATAAATCCAGCTCCCACCACATCCACATTCTGTGATGCTTCCTTCCCACTGAGGCTTTGCTGAGTACTTACCCTCCCCAGGAACACTTCCCCCATCTCACCTGCCTGCTCCTCCAGAAAACCCTTTCTACTCCTCAACCTCTGCTAGGCCCCAGCCCTTTAGATGCTCTCAGCTTTCCATCTGCAAAGCTTTAACAGTGACCTTGCCTTGTTTCCATTTATTTTGATGTATTCTCCCAGCATTTGTCTGTGGAGTCCTCGCTATGCCAGGCACTCAACAGAGAGCAGAGAGGCCCTTGTCCTCCCCTCGTGGGGCTTCCCACCAGCGTTGCTGGGTGTTTTAGTCAGCTTTTTTCTGCTGTGACTAAAAGAACAGTTGTAGAGGAAGGAAAGTTTATTCAGGGGTTCATGGTTTCAGAGATCTCAATCCATAGATAGCAGGCTCCATTCCATGAGCCTCAAGGTGAGGCAGAACATCATGGCAGAAGAGTGTGGAGGAGGGAAGCAGCTCACATGATGATCAGAAAGCAGAGAGAGAGAGACTCCACTTGCCAGATACAAAATATATACCCTATAGGCATGACCCCGATGCCCGTCTCCTCCAGCCTCAGCCTATCTGTCTTCAGTTACCACTTAGTTAATTCACTGATTGGGTTGAGGCTCTCTTAACCTAATCATTTTTCCTCTAAACCCTCTTGCATGGTTTCACACGTGAGCTTTTGGGGAACATCTCACGTTTGAACTGCAACAGTGCACGACACACAATAATAAAGTAATCAAGCAGATGACAGTACATTTTCACCAGTGGCAGGAGCTGCTAGAGTGGAACATGGGGCCGAGAGGGCATATAACAGGGGAATTGCCTGAGTCACCAAAGGCAGGGAACATTTCTCCAAGGAAATGACACTGAGCTGAAAGCTGAGGGAGGAGCAGGGAAAGTGAATTAGGTGAAGAGGCAAGGGAAGGGTGTTCTAGACAGAGGGTATGGGGTGTGCAGAAGCCTCACATCATTGTCACCTCTATTCCTGTCTTATCCCTGAACTGTTCACTGTGACCCTTTGAGTACAGATCCGCTTCTGGTTATGTCTAAACCTGGCCCAGAGCCTGATTTTTATAGGCATTCAGTAAACCTTAAATTGAGTTTCAATCAATTAAACTGAATACCCACTCCTAAATCAGAGCACTGCCCTCCCTAGAGCCTCCTCCCTTGCCTTCCTGAGCTTAGGCACAGGGCATTATGCCACCATCCTGAATGCCACTATCATGCCACATATGACCCTCAAGTGGGGTCTGCAGCCTCAGGCCCTTTGAGCCTGCCATAGGCATCAGCTGTGGGCTGACATCTGTAATTGCTAGGGGTGCTACAGGTGGAGCCAAGTGCAGGGACTGGAGCAGACAGCATTATCCTGATGCTGCTCTTGACCAAAAGATGACATCTGGGGGAAAAACTTTGCTTACCCAGGCATTAGAGCAGTTTCTGCTTTGAGCAGCTCTCCTGACCTTGACTGGCTAGTGCTTCTCCTCACCACTGCAGGATCAGACAGAGGACCAGAGTTCCAGAGAGGCCAGGGAGGCACCTGAGGCCCTGCTGCAAATCAGAGCCATCAGGGAATAGGCATTGTGATCAGATAGTTGACAAGGCTACTGTCTGCCAGAGAGAGCTGCTTAAACCAATTATCAAAAACATAGCTCACAGCCCCCTTGAATGTAGAAGGAAAGGGGCAGTTTAGGGCCCATTCTAGGGACATCACCAGGCACAGCTGTCCTAATCCTTGGGCCAGGTCTGGGGTAGGCAGGGCCCCTCACAGTGGAAGGAACATTTGGGGATGGGATGGAGGAGGGTAGACATACCCTGGAGAGTCCTTCAGGCCTGTTGTCCCCTTCATAATCAATGTGCTCTGCTCATATCACCTGTTCAGGCCTGTCACTAAGACACGAGGAAGAGTACTGGAATTCAGGATCCAACAGATGGCCTATACTCTCTCAATCCAGGGCAGCCCCATACATTACAGGCTCTCCTCATCAGCTCCTAAAGAACCCTAGCAATGGAAAATTCCATTCACAAGTACCATTTCCCACAAGCTTCCTCAGGCACCTGTGCTTCAGCTACACTGGCCCATGCCCTCCTCCCCAGCACACCCCTGCTCCTGCTCCTGCAATTTGGAGAGTGCTTGCTTCATCTCAGCACATCTCAATTCTGCCCAGCCCAAATCCTGTATCTATATGAGACCTTCTGGGATCTCTCCAATTAGAAGCGATGGGTCACTTCATATTTCTCAGCCTGGCTCATGGTTACTTGTGTCCTTGTCTGCTCAGCCCTTCCAGGCAGACATGCCCCTCCCTGCTCCGTTGCCTTCCTCCCTGTACCCTGCAGCACAGAATAGTGCCTTGGCCTCACTGAGCACCAGTGTAAGCTTTGGGGGCTCCACCCTGGAGGCACCCAGACAGTGGATCATCAGCATTTGGGAGGGCTCATGGGTCCCTGAGCCCTCACAGTCCCTCTCATCCCCTACAGGGGGTTAAGTCTTCTTCCCCACTGGAGGGCAGAGCTAGGAGGAGGCAGTGCCTTCTGGGCTGTCAGTTCTCTCAGTGGTCACTCTGAATCCCTAGAAAGGCTGTGCTTAGGTAATTTTTCAGGGGAAAATATATAACCCAGAGCAAGGCTGGTTTTGGCAGAGGCAATGGCCAAAGAAGCCAAGGCCATTTATCAAGAGGGGAGGCAGCCTAGAAGGCTTTTCCACAGCTGCTCCTCCCCGGGGACAAGTAGATCTAGCTCCTGCTTTTAGCCTCTCTTGCTTTCCTGGTTGCCTTGAAATGTTCCCATTCTGGACATGCTGATCCTTAAACCTCCTCTTAGTCTGATAGGGAGCAGGGGATGGCTCTGAGCTGGGAGAAGAAGCCAGTCTGGATGTAGGTGGCCCAGGAGGGTGGGTCTTTGAGCCACAGCTCCTTTGGAGAACAGGAATCGTCTTCCTATTTACTTATAAAGTTGTTCTTCTCTGTCACAACTGGGGCCATGTGAGTGATGTCAGCACCTGTGACAGTATTATCTGCTGCTCATCTTATGCCTACCACATCCGAGCACTGTGCTTGGCTCCAGATGTTAATAACACCTCTGTTTCTTTGGTAGTATTGGGGATTGAACCTAGGAATGCTCTATCACTGAATTACACCCTCAGCCCTTTCTATTTGTATTTTGAGACAGGGTCTGGTTAAGTTGTCCATGCGGGCCTTGAACTTGGGAGCCTCTGCTTTCTGAGTAGAAATGATTTCTATTCTCATCCTCATTTAATAGTTGGGGAATCTGAAGTACAATGAGGTTAAATAAATAACTTGTCTAGGATCACACAGATAATAAATAGGATTGGACCCACGATCATCAATTGCAAAGGCTGCTATTTCTGTCTGATATTTAAAACCCTACTGTCAGCAGCAGGGAACACGCACGTGCAACCTGGGCTGCTTCCTCATTGGCAGAAGGGAGGGGATCTTGGTAAGTAATTGCAGCGGGAATTCTCTAAGGGCATTTTGCTGAGTGCTTGGAGGCCCAAGAGATGGAAGTCATCTCACAGAAGCAGTGTGGGCATAGACAGGTCCCAGACCTCACAGAGACCAAGATTTCCCTGAGGGGGCCATGTTGACGCAGTGACATTAGATGGTATGGTCACAGCCATGAGGTCTGGGCTTGTTCTGCCTCATGATGTCACCTCCTGCTATGGGTCCACCTTCTTGTCTCCCAGGACTCAGCATTCAATTCCTTATGAGAAACCACATCCAACAATAAAATAAGGAAGTCCAAACTTTAATAATGCAACCAAGGGGAGGGAATCAGTCTTGTAGATGAAACTCCCAGCCTTCTGTCATTCTTACCTGACATCTCACTCTTTTATCAGCTTTTCACTGAGAAACAGGGGTGCTGGCTCTTTCCCCAATATCCTGAATGCAGCCACGAATCCTTATGAGTTCCTGGGTGGGGCAGCCAAGTGTACCAGCCTGTAGTTCATTAGGCAAAGCATCTGACCTGGTCCTCTGCCACCCTCTTGTCTGTAGGAGCCAGATTGGCTTAGGGTTTTGTAATGTTTCCTCAGCCTGGATGGACAAACAGGCACTGGCTGACAGACTCACAGCTTTTCTAAGTGATGACTTGGTTTTAACAAAAAAGAACAATTCCTGGGGAGTTGAGCCCATGTGAATTATGGGAAGTTTGACTTAGAAGTGATCCCCACTTCTTAGAACTTGACCTCTATTGACATTTGAATCTTTTCTACTGAATTTCCTGCAAGTAGTTAGTTTCTGCTTGCATTCCTTTGTGGATAGAGAGCTCACTTCCTCTTTAAGACAGCACAGCTGGTGTGAATGTGGGGAGTTATTTAGTGATTTCCCAGCTGGACCCAGCAGAGACTTCATAGGAAATCAGAACTATGGAGCCAGGACCACTGGCTTAACTAATTGGACCAGGGGCTCAGCAATAACCCCTCAGTTGTCAGGACTGAAGAGTCCTTGAAGATGTCTCACTGCCTGATTTTACAGAGATGGAAACACCTCCTCTAGGAGTAGGTCATCAGTGGGAGGGTCTTCCTTCATGACCTTGACATTAACAGCTAATATTTATTGAGTCCTGGTTACAGAAACTTCCATAATTGTTTCATGCTGTATGATCTCATTTAATTCAAGCTCCTGTAAGACAGACATCATTTACTTAGCAGATGAAGTGACTGAGGTTCAAAGAAGTGAAATCATGTGTCCAAAGTCACTGTACCTGATTAATGACACAGCCAGAACTTGAACCCAGGCCTGCCTAAATCCATCTCTCCTTTTAAGGCCACATGAAAGGTAAATTTCCTCTATGGAGGAAATTAAGTGGGACTTATCATTTAGGGAGTTAAGGACTCATGGTAGGCTCCAAGTCCATGCAGAATTCTGAGGTTGAGTCTATGCAAACAAGAAAATGAGGAGAAATAGATCATCAAATAATGGAACTCTGGTTCAGCTGCTAGTCTATACCTGTAGCCAGTTCCTCCCAGGCTGGTTTGTGCGTGTGGCGACTGCAAATGAAGTCTGCAAATGAAGCCTGGAGGGTACCTGTTATTCTCATCAGGAGAGCAAATTATTTCATTTCCTGACTCATATGATCTCCAGGTGAGATCATGAGAAGTTGGAGATGCCTGATATTTGGTTTATAAGCACAGAGCTCCAAAAAATGTTTTTTAAAAAATTGGAGCGGAAATGATCCTTTAGCTGGAAAAGAAGTTAAGGTGATCATATTTGAAACAATGGAAAGAACTTTTCAGCAATTATTTGAGATTAATTTTCCCTAAGGTTAAGCCTTCAGCTAACTCAAAGCTGCGATGGGAGACTCAGCTGTGGGAACTACTCTGGCATGGAGAGGCAGACTTTGGGGTCTTGAGATTTTTAGTGCTGACTTAATTAAGGATTCAGAGCATCCCAAGGCACTCTTCAAAGCTCTTGTGTCTCCTTGACCCTCCCAGAAAAAAAATGCAGGCAGTTAGTTCCTTATGGTTTCTCACACACAACCTGCTGGTTGGAAGGTGGGGCTTTTTAATAGACTGGGAGCTATTTGGCAAAATTATTCTTCACAGTTCCCTCAAATCTGATAGGCCTTCCTGGAGCACTCTGACTGTGCAGCCTTTGAGAATCTACATGATGCTGGAAACAGAACTGCCCTTCTGCCTTCTCAGGCAGTCTGTGAGGGAGGCTTTACACAAAGCTCCCCATCACTTTGCATGCAGGGCTGGTGCTGCTGGGCTCTGATCTGATCCTGTGCTTGGGGGCACACTGGGCCTTCTTTTTCTGGCAATTCGGAAACAGATTCCATAGGTTGGTGCATGGGATGAATACCTAGTGGGTATATATTCATAGATATTTATATCTATTTTCATGAACCTCTGGACTCTACAAATGTCTATATATTGGGTAACCATATAAGAATGAAATGGATAAGTTCAATGACACTTCATTTTGGTAATTTTGATAAATGTCAAATTGCTGTCAAAAAGTCCACATCAGTTTCAACTCCAACTAGGTCCCTAATTCAAGGATCTTCTTCCCCACATCTTTGCCAATCAGGAAGGCAGGAAATTGTTGGATTGTTTAAATTTGTTTTTATTAAGTTAGGAATAAGGTTCAATATCTTTCTATGTATTTCATTGTCATTTTTTAATGGGTTCCTATTCCTGTCCTTTACCCATGGCTTTATCCATTTTTATTGACTTGTAACTGCCACTCATTGAGGCATTGGATGGAGACATACTCTTCAACTTGTGAAGGGTTCCTTCCTGAGCTGAAAATACTGGTAAGAAAAAAATGCACTCAATGAAAAGTAAAGTCACTGTACTCTAGTGATACATGCACACCCATGTTTTTGGCAGCACATTTCACAATAGCCAAACTACATGTTCACGTGAGTATCATTCTCCACTTGTGAAGAGTTCCTAGGCAACAGGGTCAGCCCAACTTCTGGCCGCTGCCAGCTATAGGGAAGAAAGTTCTGGATAAGGCTTCAGAATTTTTCCTGCAGCATCACCCAGAACTGAACCTCAGAGGGAGGCTCTCCACTTTTGTCCCACTTGCCCAAGTCTTCCTTAAGAGTACTTGGTGGTGGTTCTTACACGGGTGAACTCCTTTGGGTCTTCTGTCTCTGTCTCTGCAACTGCTATGCTAGCTCACTCTCACTCACTCTCTAGTGATTTCTGTAAAGTATTAGCTGAATTCCTCCTGCACCTGCCATCGCTTCCTTCCGTGCCTTGTCATAGGTGAACTAATGCTAGATATCATCTCCTTTTGGAAGCACTTAAAAAAAATCAGTACTGGGGATTGAAGACAGGAACCCTGTCACTGAGCTACATTCTTTTTTATTTTGAAATAGGGTCTCACTAAGTTGTTGAGGCTGGCCTCAAAGTTGTGATCCTCCTGCCTCAACCTCCTGAGTAGCTGATATTACAGGTGTCAGCAGCACCTGTCTTTTCCTAGATTTCAGGCTGCTGGTTTCCCTGAAACTTCAGTTCACTGATGGTTCAAGATAAATTATAATTTTGGAGTCCTAGCTCCTCCATGTAACTCGACGGCCTCATCCTTTCTGAAGTCTTCTGCTCAGGCCCTCACATCCTCATGTTCCTTGGAACAGGGACCAGATCTCAGTTATTCATTTGACCTCAGCACTTGGCATGTTGTAGGTATTATTAAATATTTTTGGATTGAAATGGGCTTTGCAGCTGGTAGCCAGGTGGTCAGTGCTGCAGCTAGGGTCATGGGCAAAGGGAAGTTACTCAGGGAGGACCAAAAAAATTATTGCTAAATTGAGGTTGGAAAGGTCTATGCCTGAGATTCTTGTAACCATGCCCTTCTCCCTCTCTGAGGGGCCTCTTTTCACTTGCTGTCCCCCATCATGTCCTTCTCTAAAGCTAGGATGGACTTGAGATCCCATTCCTCAGGAGCAACAGAGGTCTCTTCCTCAGCACCTCTTCCAAGTGTTGGGGATACAGATAATTTTTTTTTTTTTATCCATTAAGTGTTTATTAAACTCCTTTGTTCTGGGCACTCCTAGGTGCTCCTTGATCCTGGTCCTCTCTTAGGTCTCTGATAATTCCACGTTGTCTCTGTGAGTTGGGATAACATAAGTCTGATAAATAACTTCAATTTTTCAGCACCTTAACACTTACATTCATGCCATAATCAAATACTGATATTCCTGGCAGACTTCTATAAGCCAGGATCTTTCTGTTGTTAAAAAATATTTTCACTTTTAATTGACACATCAATGGTACATATTTATAGGGTATAGTGTGACATTTCAATGCATATATTCAATGCATAATGATCAGATCACAGTTACTATCACCTCAGACATTTATCATTTCTTTATGTTCATTCAAAATTCTCTCTTCTAGTGTTCTGTCTTGAACTCTTCCCTCTTGCTAGAGCCCTTTTCAATCAGCTTGTGGATGATGAACAGCCGTGGAGAAGGCATACTTACTTCATAATCACGACAACACAGCATTGAAATACACTGATTCTATTATTACTTCATTGGTGAAAATTAGTCATGTGGTTCCACATAGCTGCAAAGGAGACTGGGAAGTGTAGTTTCTAGCAGAAAACCTGCTTTGAAGCAATAAGTTGACACTCTGGAAGGAGAACCCCGTCTTGTGTTGTGCTACCTATCCCTGCCACAGTCCTTGGAAGGATTGGATAGACAATGATTTTGATCAATCGGTCCTAGCAAGGATTAAGTCTTTTTTTTTTCTTTTCAAAGGTTAAATCTTGAAAAGACTCCACTGAATATTTCACAACCATCCTGAGCTAGAGAACATATGTATGTGACCTTGGGGGATTTAGTGTGTGAAGTGGGGTAGACTTGGAATGTATGAAGCTATTTGAGGGAGATTTCAGGAGTCTGAACTGACCATTTCCTCTGCTTAAGCTAGGGTGGGTTCTAGTTTGCCATATGAAATGCAAATTCTTCCACTTAGTACTTAACTAGTTTTATAATGTTGCCCCAACATACTTATCCAGCCTTCTCCCACCTCAACTCTGCTTATCCCCAGCACTTAGGGTACATAGTATCCCATCATCTTCCTTATGAGTAGATCAATATTTATTCATTATTTTTTCACTCATTCATTCATCTATTAAACATTGTGCCACTTATTATAGAGGAACACAAAATGTGGTCCCTACCCTTAGGAAGTTACAGTGCTTTTGTGCAATAACCTTTTCAGAATGTGCCTTTGTTGGGAACTTGAAATGCTGATACCAGGAACTGCCTTCCTTAGGGAAATATCCTTTTATGGGCCTACCTTTCCCTGAGACAATGCTTACTATAGACTTTCTAGTCTGGTTCTGCCATTCGCAGAGTTCAAGAGCACCTTCCACAACCTTCCCAGCAATAATCACCCAGAGTGCTCAAGAGAGATGCTAAGGTCAATATGTCAGCCAGCTTGCCATCCCTCTTATAAAATACCTGACAGAAACAATTTTAAAAAGGAAACATTTATTTTGGCTCCTGGTTTCAGATGCTTTTCATCTGTGGTCAGATGCTTTTAGGCCTGTGGTGAGGCAGAACATCATGGTGGGGAATGTGATAGAATAGTGATGATTAGATCATGGGGACCAGGAAGCAAAGAGAGAAAGAGAGGGAAATGTTCCAGAACCAAAGTATAATAGAGATTGCACTGCCTCCTGAGGGACCCTGGAAAAATCATCTTCATTTTGTGGAACAAAGCCCTGTTTCCCTTTTGTTCATCCTTTGGTCCTCTGGGCCACAGTACAAATCTACCCCTTTGTTACCAGGGGAGACCTTCAGAAATGGATTGAGTCTTCCCTTTAGAAAGCAGACTGAACCTTCTGCTGGGAGACCCTGCTCATCTCCAGTTTTCTGCCTACCCCATAGAGGTCCTCCAGCTCATGCCACTCGCCCTCTCCACCTGTCCAAGGTCATTTGCCCAGTGCTGTCCTCACTGTGAGGACTGTGCTTTTCAGAGTGCTGCCCATGTGCTACAAAGCCCTACATTAAAACACAGGCTGACTTGATCTGATCACCCCAACGTCATGTAGGAGGGACTGTCAAAGATTCCTGGCAGAGACTTTGTCCTCTCACTGTTGATCACTTCAAGGAAAATCTGCACTTATTTGAGCATATTCAGATATGGGCTTGAAAAGGTTAAATTCAGTCTTCTAGAAGTTATAAATTTGCTCTCTTCCCTTTACCATTTTGGCATTTCTCCAAATGATACTTTTTGAAAAAATAAAATAGAATAAAAGATCCGTGAAATACACTTTAAAGTATATTTCAAGCAATAAAAATATGGCATCTGTTTAATTGGTTATAATTTACACTGGAAGATGTATGTGAGCGTCATTTTAAAAGCTTTTGCTCTGCCTTTTGTTTCTCTTTATGTCCCACTTTAGTAATTTCCTTTTGCATCCTTCTGTCCCTGGGCCTAGAAGCCTGGCAAATACGCAGGCCCCAGAGAGCTGCAGGGAGCCAGCAATGTCCTGGAAATGTGAGGCCATGAGGTTAAGCACAAAAAAAAAAAAAAAAGCTCTCTTTCCAGGAAGGAATGACTGAACCAGAACAATGAACTTGGCTTTCTATTACCACTAACACTCCCCACTCTGTTCCTCTCTTGCCCCTTTCACTGGCCCCACGCTGTGGAGGAGCTAGAACTGCCCAGAGCTCTTTTGACCCCTGGGTGTTGTAGAGGCTACCCTGACTTGAGCCTATGCCTCAGGATTTCATGTGTCCACAGAGCTGCTTTGAGTCAAGCTTCCTCTACAGCTCCAGGAAGAATGCCTGTCAGGAAGCTCAAATATTCCGAGAATGTGAAATACAGTATTTTTAATGGAACCATTTTCACCTCCTCCAGAAAGAGGATGTAGAGTTCGTCCTCAGGCTAGCCGCAAATTACACTTATCCACACTAGAGCTCCTTCCTGATCTTAACACCCAACCCTTGGTGTTTTTCTCTGCCACTAGAGATTTTGTTGGAGGTGTCCTGTGAGCAGATGCAGCCCAGTGAGGCTGGCTTATGGAATGCAGGCAGTGTTGTGAGAAGAGGGATCTGCCTTTGGCTGTCTTCCTGCCTTTATGCCACTAAGCCTTCCTACAGCAAAACATCAAGCAGGGTATTGAAATTTACTTCTAGATACTGTGCCTGGTCTTACAATGAAACCATGATGTTAGCAGCAGGAAGAACTCTGGTAGCCCTTGTGCTATTTGGCTTCAATATAAGTGTATAAAGTTTTTGAGAACATTTTACTTTTAATTGATATTCTTCCCAGCACCTTTCTAGTCAGTGCAATAGAGATGTTGCCAAGAGTAAAATTATAAAATTTTGCTGTTGTCTGGGATGGAATGTTGGATGGTTTATCTTCTATGTCAAAAGATACATATATTTACACTGTAACAAAGATGCTCAAATGAAATAATGAAATTGAGGGCAGAATTCACAACCCTGGGTACTGAGCTCGAAATACTTCACCTTTTTGGAGTTGAAAAAAAATTCTTGTGTAGCAGTACTGACTTTTCCAGGTGAAACTGGCCTATACAAAATTTGAGTATATGTGATTTCACTTAAAACGTTTGTCCTGGCTCAGAGACCTGATACAACTCAACCAAATGCATAATCCTTCTCTTGGATAGCTTTATGAAAAAGAGAGGATTTTTTTTTTTAAATAGAGCAAGAATCTCTGTGCAGAATCTGAACTCTACTGTTCTTCATTGAGTGGGAGGAAAGGAGTGGAGGAGTTTAGAAGGCTCTTTGAAGGAGAAGCCAAGTTATTAGAGCAAGCTCCAGGTTCTTTGAGACTTGCCTTCCTGTCTTTCACTGGGCACAGTCAGTACTTCCGCTGCCTGTCCACCTGGGAGGAAGGCAAAGCATGGAGAGATGGGAGAGGAGGGAGAAAGGCAACTGAGCATTTGAACATATGTCCTTGATTTGAGTGCATGGGTGTATGATTGGCAGATGGGGAATAGACTGATAACATTTGACTTTGAAAATGACTTTGACCCCTGCTACACTAAAACTTGCTTTACCAGCTTGGAACACAAATATGCCCGCATCTGTTTGTAAAGTTCTAACTAATCACTGTGCCACCCCCCAGGCAAGTTCACGGGAAATGTTGTTTCCTTCAGGACTTCCCACTGGGTTTGCCCAATAATTCTCTCCAGCTCTCTCTGCCTTTAGGAGCTTGGTGCTGGCAAAAGAGGGGAAGGAAGAAACCCACAGGGTCCTTCCTGAGGAGACCCCCTGCTTCCCCTCAGTCTCTCACACCAACCAGTGCAGGGAGCCCACGCTTGGGGAAGACTGGGGTCCTTTTGTTTTCTGACTGCATATGCTGCTTCTCCTGGCCTCTCTATGGGAGCTTGTAGGGAGTGGAAGGAGCTACTTGGAGTGCTTTCCTGCCAGCTGACCCCACACTTGGTCATCTCAGCCCACCAGAGAACGTCCAACATGTGAATTTTCAAAAGGAAGAAATCAGGATTGCTTTTGAGCTCCCTGGCCTCTGCAAATTTGCCAGCCCTGTCCCTCAGGTAGGGCAGTGGGGTGCAGGAGGGACACACTCACACCTGGCTAAGAAAATCTCCATGTGGTAAACAATCATACGTGTAACTCTTCTCCTTTGCTATGGAGAATTCTGTCTGTGGTACAAAGCTTTCACAAGACATAGTGGACCTGTGATGTTCCACTGTTTTACTTCCCAGAGATTTTGAGGGGTGAGGCAAGGGTTAGTAAGAGGGAAAGCAATTTACCTTGACCTCAGAGCACTGCCCCAAGTAGAAGAGCCATCTGGTAGAAGCAAAGTTAGTTTTAGAGTCTGTGTGCTTAGGTATGTGCAGCTAACTCAGACTATGTAGAACTTTGCCTCTCAACACTGCTTTTCTTTTTCCACTTAAATGTTATTTTAAAATATTCACTTCTATAGGAAAAATTCAAGAATAGTAAAATGATGTGCACCATAATCTGTATAATTTTCTATATGTGTGTGATATGTCAAGCAAACATGAAGATTAGTACGACACCCATATATTATTAAGCTAAATTCATCAATTTTAATATTTTGCTACAAATAGGAAATTCTCTAGTACCACCATAGTAATATCCCTTTGAGGAAATTTGTTATTGATATGAAACTATAATCAGTTATATAATACTGATATTCAAAATTTCCTAAATCCATTTTAGCAGGATTTTTAAAATGTACAGCATATGATCAAGGATCACATGCTACATGTTCTTGTCATGTTTCTTTAGATTCTATAATGGTTCTCTGACTTTTAGTTTTTATAGAGCACTGACATTATTAAAGAGTCCTGGAGGCTGTATCCTCCACAAATTACTCACTCTCACACTAATTTACCAACAATTTATACAAACAAAACAGACCTGAGTGGATACAAATCAAATGGCTAAAAACTGAATACCAAAACTTTTTGAAAGCAGCCAGAGAAAAAGGATACATCACATGTAAATAATAATGGTTGGATTTCTGCCAGAAGCCATAGAGGTCAGAAGATAGTGAGAGGGATCTTTAAAGTGCTGAAAGAGACTTCTGGTTTCAGCTCCAACATGTGAAGAGCTTGGAAGTTGTGACTTCCAGCCTTATAAGAGGAACAAATGGAAAACCAGCAACTTTTACATCCCCACCAGGGAACTGAGGTAGCAGGGCACACTGCCACCATGAAACCTGGAGAAAGAGGTGAATCCAGGGTCATGGGACAGCTCTGTTCCCCTGAAGCAGAAGCCATGGGAGCCATCAACTGGTAGGAACTCCTAATGGTAATTCGGATAAATTGCTGGTAAATTAGTGTGAGAGTGAGAAACCCCTGGGTCACAGCCCTAGAGAGCCCCCGCCCCTCAGGCATCCTCCAGGAACCTTACCTAGCTTCTCTTGCTGAAGAGCCAATGAAGATACCCTCATGGCTCAGGCAGGGGTTGGAGAAAGGTAACCATTGTGAAAAGAGCAACCATTCTCCAGAACAGAAACCTACTCTCCAAGGACAAGGACTTCACCAGAGCCTTGTCCCTCGAGGGGGAAGGCATTCCTCCTACTCCAGGACAAACAATTTAAGTGAAATCACACATTCAATTTTTTTTTTTTTGTATAGGCCAGTTTCACCTTGGAAAATCAGTATGCTGCTAAGAATATTTTCTCCCAACTTCAAAGTGGTGAAGTATTTAGAGGCCAGTACCCAGGGTTGTGAATTCTGCCCTCAATTTCATTATTTCATTGTTTCATTTGA
This sequence comes from Marmota marmota marmota, assembly GCF_001458135.2. Lineage (NCBI taxonomy): Eukaryota > Metazoa > Chordata > Mammalia > Rodentia > Sciuridae > Marmota > Marmota marmota. Next base: position 2,979,689 of record NW_026000240.1, read on the forward strand.
GCTTCTTTATTGCAATGTAAATATATGTATCTTTTGACATAGAAGATAAACCATCCAACATTCCATCCCAGACAACAGCAAACTTGTATAAATTTACTCTTGACAACATCTCTATGGCACCGACTAGAAAGGGTTTATGTTTACCCTAGGAAGAATATCAATTAAAAGTAAAATGTTCTCAAAACTTTTTATACTTACGTTGGAGCTAAATAGCACAAGAGCTACCAGAGTTCTTCCTGCTACTAATATCATGGTTTCATTATAAGACCAGGCACAGTATGTAGAAATAAATTTCAGTAGCAAAGGTAGGTCCCTCTCTAACAATATATATATTTCAACATAGAAGATAATCCTAGAAGAAGATAATGCCTGCATTCCAGATATGGGGCTGCCCTGAGCAGCAGAGTGATAGAAGGGGATCTGGTCACTGCCCAAACCTTTTCTCATGCCAGGCTCCTTCAAGCAGGACCCTGAGGCAGCATACGTGGCCTGGATGTATCGAAGGACCTTTCAAATGCCCTGGTGCCCACATTGCTCCTCCCACTGCCCACCCAAGACCTTCCACTGTCCCTGTTGTAACATATTTGTGGAGATGAGTGCTCCACCTCCCTGTCCACTCACCAACCCATCCCTGGACACCTGGTCAGGACCAGGAAACTCACAGCATAAGTGGGCCACAGGTAGGTATGAGAGCATCTTCCCAGTCTGCTAAAAGTGGCTCCCAGCCACACTTGGTCACTTAACATCTGTTATTGCCTCTAGTTCTGCACCTGTCCAGGGAGGCTGGCCTTGCTTGCTGATACTAGATCCCCAGCTCTTTAGGCTGACTGCTGCCTTGTCCTGGGGATCATTGCATGTCTTGGTCTGGGTGTCCCAGTTGTACGGTTTCCTGGGTTCTGAGTGCGTTTGTCTGATGTGCCCTCCCTGCTCGGGTTCACAAGTGCAGACGGCTGGTTGGGCAAGGGTGTTTTTTTCATCCTCATCCAGAATCTGAGAAAACAGAGGCCCAGAATTTTTATGTCCTGGTCCAAGTGACACCAGGCAGGTCTTGTCTCAAAAACCTCCCTCAGAACAGATGTCCTGATGAGCCATGGGGTCCTAACTGTGCCCTAACCATGGAAATGCCAGGTTGTCCCTGAGATGAGAACTGTGTGTAGGGCCAAGAGCAGGCAGCCTAGAGAGCTGAGTTGGGGAAGACCTGAGCATTTGGGGGTGATGGAAGTCAGGTCAGATAGACCCTCGAGGTCTGCCTCCTCTCCCCTAGGAGTTGGACCACCACTGTGGGCAGGTGAGCAACAGCTTGGGGTATCTGAACATCTGGCTGTTCCTGCTGCTACTTGTGTTCCTTTGCCTGTACCTGGGTGCCCTGCTGGTGATGTGCATCGTCTTCCTTGTGCCCACCAGAGTGATGTCATTATCCTTGGAAAAAGCCATGGCTATCCACACAGTCCCAAGGGCCCACACTGGGAAGAGCAGTCCTACAGAGTATTTATACATTCACCAATTGAAGGATTGTTCATTGTGTCTAGTTTTTCCACAGTGTTTTAGTTTTGTTTTGTTTGTACCAGGGATTGAACCCAGCGGTGCTTAACCACTGACCTGCATCGCTGATCCATCTGCCCCCTTTATTTTTCTTAAATGGTTTTTTCTTTTGAGTCAGGGTCTCATTGAATTGCTTAGGACCATGCTAATGTGCTGAGGCTGGCTTTGAACTTGCAATCCTCCAGTCTTAGCCTTCCAAGTGGCTAGAACTTAGGCACGGGCCACTGTGCCTAGCTAGTTTTTCACAGCTATAAAGAAAGCTGCTACAAACATTGGTGTACAGGCATGCGAACCTAAGTTTTCATTTCTGTTGGGTAAATTCTTAGGGGTGGCATTGCTGAGTCATAAGGTAACTTTGTAGAAAATTGCCAAATTTGTCTTTCAAAATCACTGTACCATTCCTAATTTCTACCAGCAAAGTATGAGAATTCCAGTTGCTCCACATCCTCACCAACATTTCACACTGTCATTTGTTCTTGTTTTGTTTTCTCTTTTTATTGAAGCGTTTCTAATAATGAGTAGTGGCATCTCATTTAAGGCTCCAGGTTGTGTTTTCCTAATGAGCAATGATGTTGAGCTTATTTTTATGTCTTCTTGCCCATTAGTAGGTCTTTGGCAAAGTGTTTGCTCCAATCTTCTTCTCTTTTAAAAAAATGTTGTTTTCTTTCTTTACTGAGTTATAAGTGTTCTGTACACTGGGTTCAGATCCATGTTTTGCAAATCTTTGCTTGCAATCTGTGGCTTTTCATTCAATTTTCTTCATAGCATCTTCTGAAGAACAGAAGGTCTTAGTGGTGTTGTTTTTCCAGTTCTGGGGATTGAATCGGGGTGCTATGCCACTGAGTGTTGTTATTTATTCTACTTGGAAAATCATGTCCTCTGTGAGGAACAGTTTTATTTCCTTCTTTCCAACATGTGTGTTTTTATTTCTTTTTCTTTTTAGCGTTGACTAGGAATGATAGGAGTGGGCATCTCTGCCCTGGGATTCCTTTAGTATGGCAACCGCTTGACTAAAGGCTCTTTCAGGAAGACTGGTGGGCAGCATCAGTGGGAAAGGAGGGAGCTGCAGACCGTGAAATGGCTGAACAGACAGAGGAGCCTGTCTGCTCATCACCTCCCATCCTTTTAGTCAGCACCCACTACTGCCATATGTGGTTCCCTCCCACCTGTGACTCCTGTGCTTGGCCCTTATTCCTCAGCCCTGTGGTCTGCCTGTCTCCTCCNATTTTTTTTTTTTTTTTTTTTTTGTTTTTCCTTGCTTTAGGCTTAAATTGCTCTTTTGGCTTTGGCTTCTAAAAGCTAGATTACTGAGTTTAGCTCCCTCTTCTTTTGTCTGTGTCTTCAGTGCTATAAATTCCCCTAAGTGCACTAAATGCTTACACAGTTCATTGGATAAATTGTGTAATTTTGATAAATTGTAATTTCTTCTGTTTAAATCAAAATATTCAAAAATTACCCTTTAGACTATTTTTACTCATATGTTATTTACAAATGTATTATTGAATTCCCAAATATTTGGGGATTTTCAGTTCTCTTCTATTGGTGATTTTCAGATTAATTTCATTGTTATATAAGAAGATTTTTTTTTAATTTCTAACCTTTTAAATTTATTGATGACTATTTTATGACACAGGACATGGTGTGCCTTTCTGAATTTTATGTAAACTTGAAAAGAATGTGTACTCTATTCCTTTGGGGTAGAGTATTTCTGAATTTCAATAAGATCAGGTTGATTGACAGTGCCATTCAGGGAACAATATCCTTATTGATTTTTTGCCTGCTTCATCTATCAAGCCCTGACAGAAGTGTTTGGAAGTTTCCAACTATAGTAGTGAATTTTCCCAATTTCTCCTTGAGTTATATCAGTTTTGGTGTCACATATTTAGATTTCTGTTGCTAAATGCTTACATATTTAGAATTCTATGTCTTCTTGGAGTTTGTCCCTCTTTATCCCTGATAATTTTCCATATTCTGAAATGTACTTTATGTAAAATTAATATAGCTATTGCAGATTCCCATTGATTAGTTGGTATAGTGCATCTCTAATTGAATCTGGGTCTTCATAATCAAAGTAGCTTTCTTATAAACAATATATGGTGGAGTCTTGTTTCTTTATTCAGTTTGACACTTTTTGTTTTAATTGGCATATTTAGACTAGTCACATTTAAAGTGATTATTGGTAGAGCTGGAGTAGTATTTGTTATATTTATAACTGCTTTCTCTATTTTACCTTTGTTCTTTATGTATTTTCCCATTTCTCTGGTTATATGAGCATTTTATATGATTTTGTTTTATCCCCTCTCTTAGAGTATCAACTATCCTCCTTTATCAGACGTTTAGTGGTTGCCCCAGAGTTTGCAATGTACATCATAAGAATATAAGAACATCCTCAAATAATACTCCACCCTTTCACGTGTAGGGCAGGTACCCTATGATATTTCTCTCATTAATTTCACTTTTTCCTATGCTATAATCACCCAATATATGGTTACTGTTACTGCTCTAAACACATGGTTATCTTTTATATCAGGAATAAAATAAAGAAAAGATGGCATTTCACTTTTATTTCTTCTCCAGTGCTCTCCTTTTCTTTATGTAGATCCAGGGTTCTGACTACATCATTTTTCTTCTCCTTGAAGAACTTGTTTGAACGTTTGCTCAGAGCAGGTTGCTGGTGATAAATTTCCTTTGTTTTTGTTTATGTGAGGAACTCTATTTCTGCTTCACTTTTGAAGAATAATTTCACAAGTCAGCTTTTGTATCACTGTGACCAAAATACCCAACAAGAAACAATTTAGAGGAGGAAAAATTTATTTTAGCTCACATTTTCAGAGGTTCAGTCCATGGTCAGCTGACTCCATAGTGCTGGGCTCAAGCTGAGTCAGAACATGAGGGCAGAAGGTGGCAGAGAAAAGCAGCTCAGAACATGACAGCCAGGAGAGAGAGACAGAGAGAGAGAGAGAGAGCGCTTCAGTTCACCAGGAACAAAATACAAGCCCCAAAGGCATGCCCCTAGTTGACCCACCTGTCTACACATATCACTGGGTTAATCCTTAACAGTGGATTCATCTAATGATTAGGCTACAACTCTCACAATCTAACTGTTCCACCTTTGACATTCCTGCATGTCTCCCGCATGAGCTTTTGGGAGGACACACCATATCAAACCATGATACACTGGATAGAGGATTATAGGCTCTTGGGTTTTCCTTTCAACACTTCAAAATTTTACACAACTCTCTTTCTAGCACATTTTAGGAGAAGTCCACTAAGATTCTTATCTTGGCTCCTCTATGAGTAAGATTATCCATTTCTTTAAACACCATCTCTTTGGCTTTGATTTTCGGCAATTTGAAAGATGCTAGGTGTAGATTTTGGGTATTTGCCTTGTTTGATGTTCTCCGAACTCCCTGTATCTATTACTTCATAAAAGTTTTCCATCATTATTACTCAAAGTCTTTCCTCAACTCTGTTCTATTTTGCTTCTCCTCCTCCTATTCCAACTGCACGTGTGTTTATCTTTTGCAATTGCCCCGTTGTTCTTAAATTTTCTGTTTCAATTTTTCTTTTCTCATTGCAATTTTACCTGAGAAGTTTCTTCTAACCTACCTGCAAGTCCACTAATATTCTCCCCAGTCATGTCCAGGATACTGGTGAGCCCATCAAAGGTGTTAAGCATTCATCTTAGTCATTTTGATCTCCAGTCTTTCCCTTTTTTTCTTGTTTACCATTTCCATCATCAGCTTACATTATCTATCTTTTCTTTAATATTCTTGTTCAGCTATAACTCTCTATAACCCTTAGCATCTCAATCATAGTTGTTTCAAGTTTCCTATCTGATAATTCCCACAGCCTCATCATCTGAGGGTCTCATTCTAATGCTTGTTTATGACCTTAGACTTTCTTTCTTTTTGCTTTTTAGTGTGTATGCCTTATAATTATTTTTGATTGAAAGCTAGACATAGTGTACTGAATAATAGGAACTGAGGTAAATAGGCCATTTATTTGGTGAGATTTTGTGCTCATCTGTCTAGAAGTTTGGTCATGTTTAGTGTTTTCTGTCACCAAAGAGGCCAGAAACTTTCAGATTCCTAAAATGTGTTTATTTTCATTTCTTGCCCAGAAAGAATTTGTGTCTTCAACTCTTTCAGCTGTAATTCTCTAGAGTTGTGCTGGAGGCTTTTTGGTATAGTGGCACAGTAGAGAGGAAGGAAGGATTCTGTGGTCTATGATTAGATCATGGTGTTCAGTGAGCCTGCATTGCTGGGGTGTGACTTTCACTGTGTTTCCTCATTTCCCACCACCACTAGCACCTTGCATGAGACAAGAGCCTGGAGTAGGAGAAACACCTTCCCCCTCGAGGGACAAGGCTCTGGTGAAGTCCTTGTCCTTAGAGAGTAGGTTTCTGTTCTGGAGAATGGTTGCTCTTTTCACAATGGTTACCTTTCTCCAACCCCTGCCTGAGCCATGAGGGTATCTTCATTGGCTCTTCAGCAAGAGAAGCTAGGTAAGGTTCCTGGAGGATGCCTGAGGGGCGGGGGCTCTCTAGGGCTGTGACCCAGGAGTTTCTCACTCTCACACTAATTTAGCAGCAATTTATCCGAATTACCATTAGGTGTTCCTACCAGTTGATGGCTCCCATGGCTTCTGCTTCAGGGGAACAGAGCTGTCCCATGACCCTGGATTCACCTCTTTCTCCAGGTTTCATGGTGGCAGTGTGCCCTGCTACCTCAGTTCCATGGTTGGGATGTAAAAGTTGCTGGTTTTCCATTTGTTCCTGTTATAAAGCTGGAAGTCACAACTTCCAAGCTCTTCACATGTTGGAACTGAAACCAGAAGTCTCTTTCAGCACTTTAAAGATCCCTCTCACTATCTTCTGACCTCTATGGCTTCTGGAAAAAATCCAACCATTATTATTTATATGTAATGTATCCTTTTTCTCTGGCTGCTTTCAAAAAATTTTGGTATTCAGTTTTTAGCCATTTGATTTGTATGCACTCAGGTCTGTTTTCTTTGTATATAGACTTGTTGGGGGGCTATGTATATCTAGAATGTGTAAATTTATGTATTTTGCAAATTTTTGAACAAATCTCGTCCGTATTCTGTTAAATGTTCTTTTCCACTCCTGTTCCATTACATCTGTCTTCTCCTTCTGAGGTTAGGATTCCATGTATTTGGGGACTTTTGGATATAACCCTTCAGCTCACTAAGGCTCTGTTCATTTTATCCAAACATTTTCCTCTATGATGTTCATATCAGATGGTTTCTGTTCTCTTCCTTCAACTTCACAGAACCTTTTCTCCTTTTTCTTTATTTTGAAACTTCTCTGTCTTTGTGTGTTTACTATGTATTCAATCTTGAGTCATGTCTATGAGATTAGCGTGGAAGGTGAGCTGTATCTTTGATCCAATCATCTGTGATTCCTGAGAGGGAACAAATATATGCCTGACTCTTTAAAGAGGCTGGGCAGAGAGAGGCTGGGGAGTATGTGGAGGCTGGAGAACCAGGAGAGGCTCTCTCTAGGCTGGCCAGATGGGCCAGGTTGAATCAAAGAACATCTTCAAGCCAATGAGGATAATGCAGACCTCTAGACAAATGGGAGTCAGTGTTACAAACAACCAGCTGGTCACCGATGGTGGCAGCTTGAATACTTGTCTACCTGTTGTCCACAGCAGCTGGAATACATGTCCTGGTGTGTTTATGCCAGGGAAGTGCTTTGGATGAGAGTGAAATCCTATTAGGAATCCAAGGAGAATAGAAGAAATAAAGTTGACCTTATGATAGCTAGAAGCTAAAAGGTTTGTTCCTTCTAGTTATTATTATTTAGAATGTTCTCTCAATGGACTCTTTCCATACACAGTAAGTCAGGAGAAACCTGGATGACAACACTTTAACTTCTCAATGAAACAGCATCATACTAACTGAATGATCAAAGTTCAACATTACCTGTACTGGACAACCGATGTTAAGTTTCCCAACCCCTACTCCATGAAATAAGTATCATCTGTCCAATTCTTGTAGAAAATGTTTTGCCTAAAACAGATCATGAGGAGGCAATCAGAAACATTCAAATTCTGCAAAACAACTATCCAGGACACTTCCACAATGTCAGTGTTGTATAAAAAACAAATGTCAGAAAACCATTATAGATTACAAGATTCTAAAGAAAAATGACAACAAAATGTAACATGTGATCCTTGATCATATCCTGTATATTTAAAAAATCCAGCTAAAATGGATTTAGGAAAATTTGAATATGGACTATATACCTGATAGTAGTTTCATATCAATATCAAATTTCCTCAAAGTGATATTAGTATGGTGGTAGAAGATAATTACATAGCAAAATATTAAAATTGATGAATTTAGCTGAATAATATATGGGTGTCATGCTAATCTTCATTTTTGCTTGACATCACATACATACAGAAAAGTATACAGATTATGGAGCACACAGTATTGTAATGTTCTTGATTCTTTCCTATAGGATTGAACATTTTAACATAACATTTTAGTGAGAAAAAAAAAAAAAGCAGTGTTGAGAGGCAAAGTTCTACATAGTCTGAGTTAGTTGCACATACCTAAGCACACAGACTCTAAAACTAACGTTGCTTCTACCAGATGGCTCTTATACTTGGGGCAGTGCTCTGAGGTCAAGGTAAATTGCTTTCCCTCTTACTAGCCCTTGCCTCAAGCCTCAAAAATCTCTGGGAAGTAAAACAGTGAAACATCACAGGTCCACTATGTCTTGTGAAAGCTTTCTACCATAGACAGAATTCTCCACAGTCAAGGAGAAGAGTTACACCTACGATTGTTTACAGACTTGGAGATTTTCTTAGCCAGGTGTGTGTCCCTCCTGCACCCCACTGCCCTACCTGAGGGACAGGGATGGCAAATTTGCAGAGGCCAGGGAGCTCAAAAGCAATCCTGATTTCTTCCTTTTGAAAAGTCACATGTTGGAAGTTCTCGGGTGGGCTGAGATGACCAAGTGTGGGGTTAGCTGGCAGGAAAGCACCCCAAGTAGCTCCTTCCACCTCCCTACAAGCTCCCATAGAGAGGCCAGGAGAAGCAGCATATGCAGTCAGAAAACAAAAGGACCCCAGTCTTCCCCAAGCGTGGGCTCCCTGCACTGGTTGGTGTGAAAGACTGAGGGAAGCAGGGGGTCTCCTCAGGAAGGACCCTGTGGGTTTCTTCCTTCCTCTCTTTTGCCAGCACCAAGCTCCTAAAGGCAGAGAGAGCTGGAGAGAATTCTTGGGCAAACCCAGTGGGAAGTCCTGAAGGAAACAACATTTCCCATGAACTTGCCTGTGGGGTGGCACAGTGATTAGTTAGAACTTTACAAACAGATGCGGGCATATTTGTGTTCCAAACTGGTAAAGCAAGTTTTAGTGTAGCAGGGGTCAAAGTCATTTTCAAAGTCAAATGTTATCAGTCTATTCCCCATCTGCCAATCATACACCCATGCACTCAAATCAAGGATGTATGTTCAAATGCTCAGTTGCCTCCCTCCCTCCTCTCCCATCTCTCCATGCTTTGCCTTCCTCCCAGGTGGACAGGCAGTGGAAGTACTGACTGTGCCCAGTGAAAGATAGGAAGATGAGTCTCAAAGAACCTGGAGCTTGCTCTATAACTTGGCTTCTCCTTCAAAGAGCCTTCTAAACTCCTCCACTCCTTTCCTCCCACTCAATGAGGAACAGTAGAGTTCAGATTCTGCATAAAATTCTTGTTCTATTAAAAGAAAAATCTGTCCTCTCTTATTCGTAAAGCAATCCAAGAGAAGGATTATGCATTTGCTTGAATTGGTTGGTTTTGAATCAGGTCTCTGAGTCAGGACAAACGTTTTAAGTGAAATCACACATTCAAATTTTGTATGTATAGGACAGTTTCACCTGGAAAAGTCAGAATGCTACTAAGAATATTTTTTTCCAACTTCAAAGTGGTGAAGTATTTGGAGGCCAGTACCCAGGGTTGTGAATTCTGCCCTCAATTTCATTATTTCATTGTTTCATTTGAGCTTCTTTATTGCAATGTAAATATATGTATTTCAACATAGAAGATAATCCATCCAACAGTCCATCCCAGACAACAGCAAAATTGTATTCTTTTACTCTTGACAATATCTCTATAGCACCGACTAGAAAGGGTTTATGTTTACCCTGGGAAGAATATCAAAAGTAAAATGTTCTCAAAACTTTATACACTTAAGTTGGAGCTAAATAGCACAAGAGCTACCAACGTTCTTCCTGCGGCTAACATCATGGTTTCATTTTAAGACCAGGCACAGTATCTAGAAATAAATTTCAATACCCTGTTTGATGTTTTGCTGTAGGAAGGCTTAGTTGCATAATGGCAGGAAGACAGCCAAAGGCAGGTCCCTCTCTAACAACACTGCCTGCATTCCAGCTATGAGACTGCCCTGAGCAGCAGAGTGATAGAAGGGGATCTTGTCACTGCCCAAACCTCTTCCCATGCCAGGCTCCTTCAAGCAGGACCCTGAAGCAGCATATGTGGCCTGGATATATCAAAGGACCTTTCAAATGACCTGGAGCCCACATTGATCCTCCCACTGCCCACCCAGGACCTTCCACTGTCCCAGCTGTAACATCTGTGTGGAGGTGAGTGCTCCACCTCCCTGTCCAGTCACCAATCTATCCCTGGACACCTGGTCAGGACTAGGAAACTCACAGCATATGTGGGCCACAGGTGGGTATGAGACCATCTTCCCAGTCTCCTAAAAGTGGCTCCCAGACACTCTTGGTCACTTACATCTGTTATTGCCTCCAGTTCTGCACCTGTCCTGGGAGGCTGGCCTTGCTTGCACAGGTGCTGACATGCAAAGGGCATCCCCTCTGTGCTGAGCCTGGTGGAGTCAGGGGGAGGAAAGGCAGTGACTGTCCCCTCCCCTGGCTTGCTGATAGTAGATTCCCAGTCTTCAAGCTGACTGCTGCCCTGTCCTGGGGATCATTGCATATCTTGGTCTGGGTGTCCCAGTTGGAGGGTTTCCTGGGTTCTGAGTGCATTTGTCTGATGTGCCCACCCTGCTCGGGTTCACAAGGGCAGGCCGCTGGTTGGGCAAGGATGTTTTTTTCATCCTCATCCAGTATCTGAGAAAACGGAGGCCCAGAGTTGTTATATACTGCTCCAGGTGACACCAGGCAGGTCTTGTCTCTAAAGACCTCACTCAGGACAGGTGACCTGATGAGCCATGGGGTCCTAACTGTGCTCTAACCAAGGAAACATCAGGTTCTCCCTGAGATGGGAACCAGTGTGTAGGGCCAAGAGCAGGCAGCCTTGAGGGCTGCGTTGGAGGAGGCCTGAGCATTTAGGGGTGATGGAAGTCAGGTCAGATAGACCCTCAAGGTCTGCCTCTTCTCCCCTAGGAATTTGACCACCACTGTAGGCTGGTGAACAACAGCTTGGGGCATCTGAACATCTGGCTGTTCCTTTTGCTGCTTGTGTCCCTTTGTCTGTACCTGGGTGCCCTGCTGGTGATGTGAGTTGTCTTCCTTGTGCCCACCAGACAAAGCCTTGGACAAAGCCATGGCTATCCACACAGTCTCAAGGGCCCACACTGGGAACAGCAGTCCTACAGATTATTTATACATTCACCAATTGAAGGATTGTTCATTGTATCTAGTTTTTCCACAGTGTTTTTGTTTTGTTTTGTTTGTACCAGGGATTGAACCCAGGGGTGCTTAACCACTGAGCTGCATCCCTGATCCTTCTGCCCCCTTTATCGTTTCTTAAATGTTTTTTTTTTTCTTTTGAGTCATGATCTCATTGAATTACTTAGGAACTTGCTAATTTGCTGAGGCTGGCTTTGAACTTGCAATCCTCCAGTCTTAGCCTCCCAAATGTCTAGAATTTAGGCATGGGCCACTGTGCTTAGCTAGTTTTTCACAGCTATAAAGAAAGCTGCTACAAACATTGGTGTACAGGCATGCAAAATTAAGTTTTTGTTTCTTTTGGGTAAATTCTTAGGGGTGGCATTGCTGAGTCATAAGGTAAACTGTAGGTGGAACTTTGTAGAAAATTGCCAAATTTGTCTTTCAAAATCATTGCACCATTCCTAATTTCTACCAGCAAAGTATGAGAATTCCAGTTGTTCCACATGCTCACCAACATTTCACAGTGTCATTTGTTCTTGTTTTGTTTTCTCTTTTTATTGTAGCCTTTCTAACAAATGAGTAGTGGCCTCTCATTTAAGGCTCTAAGTTGAGCAATGATGTTGAGCATATTTCATGTCTTCTTGCCCATTGGTAGGTCTTTGGCAAAGTGTTTGCTGCAGTCTTTTTTTCTTTTAAAAAAAAGTTTTGTTTTTTTTCTTACTGAGTTTTAAGAGTTCTGTACACTGGGTTTTGCAAATCTTTTCATTCAATTTTCTTCATAGCATCTTCCAAGGAAGTAGAAGTTCTTAGTGGTGTTGTTTTTCCAGTTCTGGGGATTGAATCAGGGGTGCTCTGCCACTGAGTGTTTTTATTTATTCTACTTGGAAAATCATGTCCTCTGTGAGGAACAGTTTTATTACCTCCTTTCCAACATGTGTGTTTTTTATTTCTTTTTCTTTTTAGTGATGTCTAGGAATGATAGGAGTGGGCATCTCTGCCATGAGATTCCTTTAGTATGGCAACCGCTTGACTAAAGGCTCTTTCAGGAAGATGGGTGGGCAGCATCAGTGTGGGAGGGCAAGCTGCAGACCCTGAGATGGCTGAACAGACAGAGGAGCCTGTCTGCTCATCACCTCCCATCCTTTTAGTCAGCACCCACTACTGCCATATGTGGTTCCCTCCCACCTGTGACTCCTGTGCTTGGCCCTTATTCCTCAGCCCTGTGGTCTGCCTGTCTCCTCCTCTCTCCAGCTTCTAGTATCATCATTGAGTTTGCCTTGCAGCCGTTCCCTCCCTCCATCCTGTGGTTCTTCCAGCCCCAGGTCGGGCCATAGGCCATCGCCCTTCCTCCTCTGCTCAGAGTGACGCCCTTCATGTCCAGGATCACTATTCTCAAGGGACCTAAATGTGGTCTGCCTTCTGGGATTCACCAATCAGGGCTCCTTTCCATTATTGGCAGCACCCATCTCAGGCACTGATCCCATGCTCCAACTTCTCCCTTTCTACTCTGCCCCCTGACTGCAACTCCTCCTGGAGTCACTTGCTTGTGATTGGTGGCAAGGACTCTGGAGCCAGACCTCATAAGTCCAAATCACAGCTCTACAACTGTCCAGCAGGGAGACCATGGGTAGCTACTTAGCCCCTGGTCAGTCAACTTCCCTATCTGTAAAACAGGGAATTGTGGGTTAATTCATGTAAACCACATAGAACAGTGGCTGTACCAGAAAGTGCCCTGGGTGCTGAATACAGACCACAATAAATGTTGATGAGGATGTGGGGGAAAAGGTACACTCATACACTGCTGGTGGGAGTGCAAATTGGTGCAACCCAATCTGGAAAGCAGTATGGAGATTCCTTAGAAAACTTGGAATAGAACCACCATTTGACCCAGCTATCCCTCTCCTAGGTCTATACCCAAAGGACTTAAAATCAGCATATTACAGAGACACAGCCACCTCAATGTTTATAGCAGCTCAATTCACAATAGCTAAACTGTGGAAACAGCCTGGATGCCCGCCAATAGATGAATGGATAGAGAAACTGTGGTCTATGTACCTAATGGAATATTACTCAGCATTAAAAGAGAATAAAATTATGTTCAGGTAAATGAATAGAGTTAGAGAATATCATGCTAAATGAAGTAAGCCAATCCCCAAAATCCAAAGGCTGAATGTTCTCTCTGATAAGGAAAAATGGAGGAACTTTGATGGGGCAAAGGGGAGGCAGATGTGAGGAGGGGGCATGGGGGTAGGAAAGATGGTGGAATGAGATGGACATCATTACCCTAGGTACATGTATGAATGCACATATGGTGTGACGCTACATTGGGTACAACCATAGAAATGTAAATTTGTGCTACAGTTGTGTACAATGAATTAAAATGCATGGTGCTGTCATATATACCTAATTAAAAATACCAAACAAAAAAAGAAACCCTAAGGCTAGCATGGTCTGCTGCAAAGCTCAATAGACCTGGTAGTTATGATTCTAGTACCACTCCTGACCTTTTTCCATGACCCAATGCATGTCATCCCTTCTTCTTGTGCTACAACAGAAATTGACATAAAATTTGGAGGTAGACTGTGACCCAAACATCACTTCATTCTCAGTAGAAACACAACTGACCAAGAGAAATCTGAAAAAAATATTCAACATCACTAATCATTAGAGAAATGCACATTAAAATCATAATGGGATACCCTCTCACACCTATTAGAATGGCTATTATCAAAAAGACAAAAGAACCAGTGGCACATGCCTTCATCCCAGTAACTCAGGAGGCTGAGGCAGGAGGATTATAAATTCAAGGTAAACCTCAGCAACTTAGTGAGACCTGATCTCAAAATAAAAAGTAAAAAGGTCTCCGGATGGTTATCAGGGGGAAAGTCCCCCTGGGTTCAACCCCCATTATAAATAAAAGAAAAAGAAAGACAAAAGATATTAAGTACTGGTCAGGATGTGGAGAAACTAGAATTCTTGTAGTATGTTTGGGGGAATGTAAATTAGTACAGTCATTATGGAAATCAGTATGGGAAGTTTCTTTAAAAATTAAAAATAGATGGGGCTGGGGATGTGGCTCAAGTGGTAGCGCGCTTGCCTGGCATGCGTGCGGCCCGGGTTCGATCCTCAGCACCACATACAAACAAAGATGTTGTGCCTGCTGAAAACTAAAATAAATAAATAAATATTAAAAAATTCTCTCTCACTCCTTCTCTCTCTCTCTCTCTCTCTCTCTCTCTCTGTCTGTCTCTCACTCTCTCTTTAAAAAAAAAAATTAAAAATAGAGCTCAGTTGGTAGAGTGCTTGCCTTGCATGGACAAGGCCCTGGGTTCAATCCCCAGCACCATAAAACAACAACAACAACAACAACAACAACAACAAAAACCTACCCTATGGTCCAGCCAATCTGTGGATGGATGGATACAGAAAATGTGGTTTAGAAATATAAGGGGATACTCTTTAGTCTTTAAAAAAAATAAGGATATCCTGTCATTTATGACAAATGAATGAGGCCAAAGGACATTTTACTGGGGGAAATAAGCCACGCACAGGGCAACAATCACATGATCTCACCTACATGTGGAATCTATAAAAGTTGAACTCATAGAAACAGAGAGCAGAATGGTGACTGCCAGGGTCCCAGGAGTGGCTGGGCGGGGGATGGGGAAGATGCTGGTCCCAGGAGAACAAATTACACTCAGATGAGAGCGATGAGTTTAAGGGATCTATTGTGCAATATAATGACTACAGTTAATAATAACATACAACAGAATGAGTACAGTTGATAATGTTATCTACACTAAAAATGACTCAGATTTTAAGGGTTCTCACCACAAATAATATGAAGTAATGTATATGTTAAAAAACTTGACTCAGACATTCTTCAATGTATACATGTTTCAAAATATGTTGTATGCCATAAATATGTACAGATTATTATTATTATTTTTATTATCATCATCATCAGGGATTGAACCTAGGATTATTTAACCATTGAGTCACATCCCCAGCTCATTTTGAGAGAGAATTACGTCATAAAGCTCACCATGGAAGTGAGGGAAACTGGGAAGATATTTAGTTGGTAGATTTCTACCTCCTTCCCCAAACTGGAGCTCTGTTACAACAAAAAGGAAGAAGTGGAGCTAGGATGAGCAATGAGCACTGTTGACTCCAATTAGCACTGGGCCTGAAAGGGGAATAACCATCACCAAACTTCTCCCCATGCCATCTTCACGTATTTTATGGACTCTGTATTAGCCTGCTTTCTGTTGCTCTAACAAAATACCCGAGAACAGATAATTTGTAAGGAGGTAAGGTTTATTTAACTCAGAATCCAAGATTTGGCAGCTCCTGCAAGTGATCTCTGGTGAGGGTGTTCACAACATGGTGAATGGCATCATGGTGGGAGGACATACAAGGAGTACAGATTGCATGGCCAGAAAACAGGGAGGGACCAATCTGGCTCTTTTTATAACAACCCCCTCTCACAGGAGCAAATGGGGGCCCATGAGAAGTCCATTACTCCCTTGAGAGGGCATCTTGCAGAGTGACTGAGTTACCTCCCACCAGGCCCACCTCTTTCAGGTTCTACCACCTCATCACTGAGGACCAACCCTCCAGCCTTTGAACCTTTGGGGACAAACCACATCACATCATCACAAGCTCCAACAAAGCTACCATCATAAGAGCAGGATGTCCCAGTCTACAACATGTGCGTATGTGGGGGTGGGGGAAGGTTGATCTCAGAAGTCACTGGAAGCACGGGCTGGGGATGTGGCTCAAGTGGTAGAGCACTCGCCTGGCATGCATGCGGCCCAGGTTCGATCCTGAGCACCACATACAAAGATGTTGTGTCCGCAGAAGTCACTGGAAGCAGCCAGAGCCCCCATTCCAGAACCTCTGTGATGTCACTTCTGTTGTCATGGCAGTCTGGGTGCCAACCCAGAAGAGTTCGTTGGTGGCTTCAGTCTGTGAGACTAGGTGGTCTAGCCATGATCTCTTCACAGAGTATCACGCCCCCAAATGAACCTCCGATTGAATCCTCATGGCTGAAACCAAGCCTGTTTGCAGCTTTTAGTGCAATGCTTCTTATTACAATAAGTGGCTTCTTTTTCGGCTTCCCGTGAGTCTCCCATGGAAGGTGTCAGTGTCTCAGACACAGAAGAGAAAATAGACAACGACAGTACAGAGGCAGGGAGGGAAGTGGAGAGAGAGGGTCAGCAGGAGAAGGAGGATATAGAGTTAGAGGGAGCCCAATGTGCAAGCACAGAGGTCTGGAGTGCCTGACGCATTTAGGGAACTGTGAGAGACTGGTAATGCTAGTGGCATTTGGTGGAGTCTCCATGGTCTGTCTCTAACCTGGATATTTAGATCTGTCCTTAAGGCGAGTGAGTCCTACCTCAGGTGAACTAGGCCTCGTGGGGAGCTCTGGGTTTCCCCAGACTAGGTCTGAGTCTGGCTCTGGTTTCAGGTGCCGGTGGTTGGCTCAGCATGGGCAGTGGGAATTTGCTGTGGTTTCTGGCCTACTCTTTCTAGTGTCCTTCTGCAGCCTCATTTACCTCAACGGGTCAGACCCAGGCATTTTACACAGAGGTAAGGCCTCAGACCCCTGGAGAAGGAGGTGCTACCCCAAGGGCTGATGCCTATAGGGGTGACTTCAAAAGTGCTAACCCGCGCTCAACCCCACCCCCCGCCCCCGTGGCCTCAGGATCCCTTCCCTCCATGTCATCATTACTTGGGCCCTGGCACTTCATTTCCCAAGCCACTGAAGTGTGAAAAAAACAGAATCCTGGAGGTTTTCCAGCTGCTTTAGAAGGGAGGACTGGGCAGGCTGGCAAGAGAGGCCAGCAGGCTCTTCCAAACCACGCAGTTCACTCCTCCTCTTTCCCATTTTACCCACCACTTCAAGCACTGATCACTATTCCAAAGGGGGAGCTCCATGTAGAGCTCCTGTGGCTGGACAGCCCTTTCTCTTTGACTGCCCACCCATCTGAGTGGTCAGCTTGCTCAACGGGGACCGGGATTCCCCTGCCCACCTCCTACCCACCTTCTTGATGCCCAATGATGCTATGAGGCTGCCCCAAGCAGTAGAGTGGTGGAAGGACCTCCTGCCACTGCCCAAATCTCTTCCCCTGCCAGGCTCCTTAGAAGAGGACCCCAACATTCAATACATAGCACGAGTGAACAATATGGCCTTCCGCCTGCAGTGGTGCTCAAAGTGTTCTTTCCATCGTCCACCCCAGACCCACCACTGTCCCTTCTGTAATATCTGTGTGGAGGTAAGTACTCCTCCTTCCTGACCACTCACCAACCCATCCCAGGGCACCTGGCCAGGACCAGGAACCTCACATCATATGTGGTCCAGGGGTGGGTATGAGACCATCTTCCCACACTGCTACAAGTGGCTCTCAGCCACTCTTGGTCACTTATATATGTTATTGCCTCCAGTTTTGCACCTGTCCTGAAAGGCTCGCCTTGCTTGCACAGGTGCTAACATGCAAAGGGCACCATCTGTGCTAAGCCTGGTGGAGTCAAGGGGAGGAAAGGCAGTGACTGTCCCAACCCCTAGCTTGCTGATACTAGATACCCATAACTTTAGGCCAGCTGCTGCCCCGTTCTGGGTACCTTTGCCTGTCCACCTCTGGGTGTCCAATTGAGGGTTTCCTGGGTTCTGAGTGCTCTTCTCTCATGTGCACATCCTGCACGGGTTTCCAAGTACAGAAGGCTGGCTGGGCAAGGAATTCTTCTCATCCTTACCCAGTATCTGAAAAAATACAGCTTCAGAGTTTTTCTGTATCCTGCTCAAAGTGACACCAGGCAGGACTTGTCTCTAAAGACCTCACTCATGACAAATGACCTGATGAGCCATGGCGTCCTAACTGTGTTCTATCCATGGACGTGCTGGTTTCACCCTGGAGATGGGGGCTCACGTGCATGGCCAAGAGCAGGAGGTCTAGGGGCTGGGTTGCGGGGGGGCCTCAAGATTTGGGGGTGTTGGGCTAAGCCAAATAGACCCTCAAGGTCTGCCTTCTCTCCCCTAGGACTTTGATCACCACTGCCTGTGGGTAAACAATTGTGTCGGTCAAAGAAATTTCCGCGTATTCGTGCTGCTGGTGGTGTCCCTGTGCCTTTATCTGGTTGTTCTTCTGGCTACCATTTTGCTTTTCCTCATTCGTACAAGACACATGCCCTGGTCGCTGGACTCAGCCATGGCGTATCCACACAGTCCCAAGGGCCCATACTGGGAAGAAAATGGGTTGTGGGGAGGGACGGACAGCCAAGGGGCAGGACAGCCAAGAGGCGGGGTTAACTGAGGGCAGGGCTGAGGTGTGAGCAAGGCTAAAGGGAGAAGCCACTTGGGAGGACCTGTGAAGGACAGGTTGAAGGCGAGTGGGGTCAGGTAGATGGGCCCGGTAGGATGGATTATGGAGTTAAGAATCTCGGGAGGCCAAGAAGTGGGGTAATGAAGGTTGAAAAGGGACAAGTGGGAGGACAGCATGGTGGGGTGAGGTTTCTCTTGGGTGTGCTGGATTAACTGTCCAGGCCAGGGAGGAACAAGTGGGTGGGCGGGGCAGCCGGGGCGGGGCTACTGAGGGCGTGTCGGTCGATGGGCAGGGCCAGGAGAGAACAGTTTGGCTGTTCTTCTTAGCTTGCGTGCGCACAGCATCACAGTAGCTGTACCGGTCTTGGTACTCCTGCTGCCTGTCATTCTGCTCCTGATGGTCCAAGCTGTGTCGGTGAGCAAGGTAAGCGAGTACTGCAATACCAGACGGTGCGGAGGCATCTTGCATCTTTGGGCCTCAGGCACTTTCTACTGATCTTCACTGCCCTTGGTCCTGATGGTGCCTCCTGAGTCCTTCCAGACCCACCCCTTAAGATGCAGCTCAGATCTTTCCTCCCCCTGGAGCTCAGTGGTCATTCTCCCTCCTGGGTGCATTGCATGGAGAGCCTGTTATTTGAGGGATGGGTACATCCTGCGCTTGTGTTGATAAGAACCCTGCGATCAGTATAACACCAGCAGACGCCTAGGAAAACGCTTGAGACGGGGGTCGGTCCTGAGTGGTGTAGCAGCCTGGAAGAAACTGAGTTTGGCGAGGCCAGCATTGTAGAGGAAGGACGTGCCACTCTTCCTGTCCTAGGTGTGATTTTGCAAAGGTAGAAGACAGGAGGGTGTTGTCTGTGAGAGGCACACCTTTGCAAAAAGGCACAGAAACCCGAAAGTAGGATGTTAAGGAAATGAGGAGGAAACTATTCTAAATCAAACCCAAGGTGGCATGGGCAATGAAGTTGACCCCGTGGGAGTCAAGATTAAAAAGCTCCTAAAAGTTGAGCGTGAAATTTAGTTTTGACAAAGTGGAAACCTGGGAGCCATGGTGGGATTAAAAAAAAAAAAACTCATTTATTGAGGAATAAATTAAAACTGCAAAATTCACCCTTTTAGTCTAGGATAAGGGATTTTGACAAATGGATACTGTCCTGCATTCTCCAGCATGATCAAGTTTAGGCAGTTTCTTTACTCCAGAATATCCTTTCATTCACCTGTTGTTGTCAGTCTCTCTCCCTATGTCCTTCTGGTTTTTCTTTTTTTCCAGGATCACATGTAAATGGAGTCATTGCCTTTTTTCTCTGGCTTTATTTATTTAGCACAATGTATTTGAGATTCATCCATCTTGTCGCTCATATCAGTATTTTATTTATTTTTATTGCTGTGTAGTAGCGTATGGATGCCCTACAGATTGTTTATACATTCACCAAACGAAGGATTTTTTACATTATATCTAGGTTTTGCCAGTATTTTTTTTTCATACTAGAAATTGAAGCCGGGGATGTTTAATCTCTGAGCCACATTCCTAGCACCCCTTCCATTATGCTTTAAAAAAATTTTTTTTTTAATTTTGAGACAGGGTCTCACTAAGTTGCTTAGTGCATCACTAAGTTGATTAGGCTGACTTTCAACTTGCCATCCTCTTGCTTCAGGCTCCCAAGCCTCTGGGATTACAGGTGTGGGCCACTATGCCCAGTTAGTTTGGGGTAGTTATAAATAAAGCTGCCTCAAACATTGATACACAGGCATGTGAACATAAGTTTTCATTTTTCTTAAATAAATTCTTAGGGGTGGCATTGCTGAGTCATAAGGTAAACACGTGTGGAACTTTGTAGGAAATTGCCAAGTTTGTCTTCCAAAACAACTGTAAGGTTCCTAAATTCTATCAGCAATGTTTGGGAGTTCCAGTTGCTTCACATCCTCACCAACATTTCACACTTTTTTTTTTCAAATATCTTTTAGGTATCAGTTGACCTTTTATTTATTTATATGCAGTGCTAAGAATCGAATTCGGTGCCTCACACACACTAGGCAAGCATTCTACCACTGAGCCACAACCCCAGCCCCTCAAACTGTCCTTTGTTATTTTGTTTTGCCTTTTAATCATAACCTGTCTTATTAAATGAGTTGTAGTATTTCATTAAGGTTCCAGGTTGTGTTTTCCTAATGAGTAATGATGTTGAGCCTATTTTCATGTCTGTTTGGCCATCAGTAGGTCTTTGGTAAAGTGTTTACTCCTGGCAGGGCACAGTGGCCCACACCTGTAATCCCAGCAGCTTGGGAGGCTGAGACAGGAGGATTCCGAGTTCAAAGCCAGCCTCAGCAAAGCGAGGCACTAAGCAACTCAGTGAGACCCTGTCTCTAATAAAATACAAAAAAATTGGACTGGGGATGTGGCTCAGTGGTTGAGTGCCCCTATATTCAATCCGTGGTACCCACTCCCCAAAAAGCGTTTACTCCAATCTTTTGCCCATTTGAAAAAACGGGTTGTTTTCTTATTGAGTTTTAAGAGTTTTCTACATCAGATTCAGATCTAGGTTTTGCAAATCTCTTCTTGCAATTGGTGACTTGTCACTCCATTTTCTTCATAGCATCTTCCCAAGAGCAGGAGTCCTTAGTGTTGTTTTTCTAGGACTAGGGGTTGAATCAGAGGTGCTCAACCACTGAGTTCTCCCCCAGCATTTTGTGGCTTTTGTACATTCTACATAGAAAATTGTCATCTGTGAAGAATAGTTTCATTACCTTCTTTCCAATCTGTGTATCTTTATTGCTTTTTCTTTTTAGTGTTGAATAGGAATGATAGGGGTGGGCATTTCTGCCATGGGATTCCTTTAGTATGGTAATCACTTGACTAATGGCTCTTTCAGGAAGACTGGTGGGCAACATCAGTGGGGGAGGGGATGCTGCAGACCCCAAGACAGTGAACAGACAAAGGAGCCTCTCTGCTCATCACCTCCCATCCTTTTAGTCACCAGCCCACCACTGCCATATCTGGTCCCCCTCCCACCTGAGACTCTGTGCTTGGCCTTTATTCATCAGCCCTGTGGTCTGCCTTTACTTTGAGCTTGACCTTTACTGCTTTGTGTACTGAAGGCCTTCAGCCCAGATTTTCCTGGACCATGTGATTTTTGACTAGGAAACTATGATTGGGCCTCCCCACTGCCCCTGTCCTACCAGATAGTGAAATTCAATTAAGGCATAATTTTAGAAATAAATGAGAGGTGGGGAAATGAAGTGGGAGTGGGGTGGTGACATTGTCTTTGGAGCAATTGAGCAGCACAAGGAAGAGTTTAAAAGGTATCTGAAAGAGGCTGGGGTTGTAGCTCAGTGGCAAAGAACTTGCCTAGCATGTGTGAGGCACTGAGTTCGATCCTCAGTACCCCATACAAATTAAAAAAATAATAAGGTCTATCAACAACTAAAAAATATTTTTTAAAAAAGGGGGGGTATATGGAAGGATGAGGTAAGAGGACAGGTGTAGCCAATGGAGACAGAACAAGGATCTTGCACAGGGAGGCACAAGATGATGAGGAGCCCTGAGAAGGCAGGAGAAGGGGGTACAGTGTCAGCACTGTCTGGGGAGAGCTGCTCACAAGTGGGTCGAGGGAGGTCACTCTTCCTAGGAGCCTAGGAAGGCAGGAGGCCCTGGGTCATTCTTGGGCTCCCCTGCCCTTAGAATCTTGCTCCAGGCCTGGGTTGAGCCCTGGCTTAGTTGACTAACTTAGGAAGGATCACTGGGAGATGGCCTTGCCCAGTCCTGCTGTTTCTGAGCTCCTCTTCCCATCCCCATCTCCCTCCAGGGCAAATCATTCTGGAACAACAACCCCTTCGACCAGGGCTGTGCCAACAACTGGTATTTGACCATTTGTATGCCACTGGGACCCAAGTGAGTTGGTAAACTGGAGGCTCAAGTGGTGGACCTGGGGCTGGTGGGAGTGGGGTGGGATAAAGCTGGGTCTTCTTCTCTGGTCCCTGACCCCAGCTCCGAGGCCCTGTCACCCATTGTCCTTTCCTTTGGGTTTTTCTCCAGGGTACTTTGGGAGCCACTGGGAACGTCCCTATTCATTGCCCTTCTAGGTTCTTGCCCTAAGAAATGGGGTAGAGGTGAACTGCAGCCGGGATGAGACTCCTGGCTGGGAATCCTGGGCTCTGTGCTTTCCAAGCTGAGGGTGAGGGTGGTCAGGGGCACCAGGCCAAGGTGGGTAGTGACTCCCTGCATTTGGTCTGTCGCACCCCAGGTACATGTCTGCAGCTATTTGGATGCAGCAGGAGGAAGGCACGGAGTGGGACCCTGAGCAAGGGAACCCAGTGCACACACAGTTCTCGCCACAACATTCCCGTCAACACTGTCCCACAGAGCTCCCTGGGCCCACATCTCCAACACATAGGCAGGGCCCCCCAGGGAGTGGCGAGGCTGCAGCTTTACAGGAGGTGAGGAATAGTGGGTATGCATTGGGAGAGGGATGTCTGTGGGTCGCACATGTGTTGGGGGAGGCCCCTGAGGTCAGGCTGGCCCTGAAGCTGAAGCACATGGAGCTTAAGGAATGGAATTATGGACCTGAGTGTGCGGGGTCCAGGTTTCAGAGCACTCCCAGGTGTTGCTGAATAGACAAAGAGAAAAGACTGCACCACTAATTTGCTAGTTGGCCTTGGCCAGTCCCTTACCTTTCGAGGCCTCAGTTTCCTCAGTTATTAATGAGCACTGAGACTAGTAATCTATGTTTTAAAGGAGATTCTTTTTTGGGGGGGAGGGGGACAGGGAATTGAACTCAGGGCACTCGACCCCTGAGCCACATCCCCAGCCCTATTTTGTATTTTATTTAGAGACAGGTTCTCACTAAGTTGCTTAGTGCCTCAATTTGCTGAGGCTGGCTTTGAACTTGTGATCCTCCTGCCTCAGCCTCCCAGGCACTAGAATTATAGTCATGTGCCACTGCCTGGCTCTTTTTTTTTTTTTTAAATGGAAATTTGTACTTGAAATCCCATGTGAAACATATGAAGTGGAGCATTAGGAGTTCAGTAGGGTAGATAACCCATGGTGCCCCCCACGGGCCCTTGCAGTACTTGAGGTACCAGCCGTCTCCTTTGTCCTGCCTCCTGGGGCCCAGGGCCATGACTGTGAACTGCAGGGTAGAGGCTAGAAAGAACCCCCATGTATTGACTTATGTGTTTAGATTTCCATCAGCCCGATGCCGCAGCAAAAAGCCCACAGAGAAGGCTTGGCCTCCCATCCAGGAGCCTCTCACTCACCCATTCACACTGCTGGATACCAGGATATCTGAACTTCACCTTCTGAGCCTCCATGTGGAGGCCTCTCGTAGCTGAGCCCTCAATCACTCCCCTATTGGGAGTGCTAAGACTTCCATTCCTGTTGTACATTTGTAAATAGTTTTTACTTCTTCCTATGGCTGCTCTGTCTGTTTGTTCTAGGTTTAGAGAAGCCGTGTTTCCTGGGGGTGTAGGGAGGCTCTGAGGGGCTGGAACAAAGCCCTCTTGGAAGGGAAGATCCTTGCTCTCTGGAGACCCAAGCTTGGGAACCAACATTGTCTAGCTCGTTGACCTTGAGCAAGACACTTAGCATTTCTCTCATCCTTAAAATGTGGCAACAGTAATAATCACAGTGACTGACCTGGCTGGCTTCCTGGCAAGGGCTGAAGATGAGAGGAGAGAAAACCCCCAGCTAGCACTGGGGATGGAACAAGCCCTGCCCTGCAGCATCCCTGTCTGACTGCAGGGGGTGCCCGCTGCCCAGCCCTCTTGTGGGAGGTGAGCCAGCCTGAGGCAGTCTGGAGCCCCCTCCTGGCTGCCTCCTCCCCAGATGTGAAGGGTGGGGGCATTCATCCTGCATCTCTCCTGCAACTGTGTCCCACCCTGGTCCCTTCTTCCTGGGGTGCATCAGGTGCTGGTTCTGGTCCTGCCCCTGGACTCAAAAGACTCAGGTCTTTTGAGTCTGCAGGCCCCAGAGTGTGGGGCAGGGGGCACATCAAACGGTGGGTATGTTAGTCTCCAGAGTGTGACCTTGGGACTGGGAATAATATCACCTTCATAGTAGGTTGTTGGAGGAGGAGGTGAGGTGTTTCATCTGGTGCACAGCAGGCAAGCAATGAATGCAGCTGGAATGATTTAGGGTTATTTTCTCCACTAGTTGGGCAACCTGACCATGTCAGAATTTCCAGAGTACTATTAGTGGTTGTGGGGCACTCTGAATTTGTATCAAGGACCCCATATCATCTTGCCACATGAAGCATCAGGATAGCCACAAACCATACTGCTTCTTTCCATACTTGTATCCGGGTGAAACCATCTTGTGTGATAAAGGTGGAGGCAAAAGGATGTCACCCAAGGGATCAGATACATGTCCCCTAGGGTGTGTGTGTGTGTGTGTGAGAGAGAGTATGCACATGTGTTGGTATGAGCTCATCCTCGGGGGTTTGTTCACCCAGCCCCTTATCCTTTCTGACCAACTTTAGGAGGTGGGTGACCTACGATGCAGGATGTGTCTCTAACTCTCCAGACTACAAAGTCCCACCACAAGACTGCTCTTCCCTCTTCCTTTCCTCCCCAACCTGTCCTGGGAAGCCCAGGCCCAGCCCCACCCGCCTGCCCTGGCTGGAACTCCAACTCTTCTCATCCCCTTTCCTTGTCCCAGTATCTATCCCCCTGGGCTCAAGTCCCTTTGGGGCTTAAGGCTTTTCTCAAATCTTATTCCTGCTCACTTCCTCTGTCTGGGAAGCCCAAGTTCATGGGCACATGGCAGAGAAGGAGGGGGAAGTCTTTTTGAGTCCCTGTGCCCAGGTTTTAGTGCCTGTGAACCTGTGTGTGCAGAAGGGATGGCTCAACCCTGCTGACCACCAGGGGGAAAGGCCGAGTGGGGAAGCCAGAGGCTCCCAAGCTCATTCCCAAAGGAGAGCCCTCCAGATAAACTGGATCTGGGTGAGGGAGGAGAGAGGTGGTCCAGGAGCCTGGGCCAAGGCCTGGATGTGCATCATGGATACTGTCTGAATGGGAGAGTGCTGGGGAGAGTCCAGCTCCACGGGGGGCCAAGAAGGCCAGGCCCCAGTCTCTGGGGAGTTCATGTTGCCTCCTCCAGCCCCACTGGCTGTCCCCCTGCCATCCTGCCTATCCCCCTGCCATCCTGCCTGGTTCAGGTCTGCACTCATTGGCTCCTGCCTTCAGGTATACAGGGTCTCACTTTGTCTCAGGCAAGGGCCTTCCAAGTCCTAAGCTAGATGTGAGACATCTCCTTGACAATCTGGTCCTCAGTTTCCCCACTAGGGAAGGATGTAATTTCCCTCAGATTCTCAAAAGAGGACGTGGCCTTTCCAAAGGCAAAGACTTCCTGCTCTGGGATGAAGATTTTATGTGTGTCCGCCCCCTGCCCCCAGCCTAGGATTCCTGGGATTTCCTTAAGAAAGACCCTTGGATCAGGCTCACTGCTTCTTGAGCGTTAAGTGGGACATAGAACATTCCTTCCTTTGATGTCCTCCACCATACCCTCTACCCTAAGCCTTGGGCCAGTCTTGTGACTCCTTGCTGCACCCCCTTCCCTTTTTGCCCCCTTCTTATTTCTGCTGAATGTGCCCTTGATTCTCAGATATTCCCCACCTAATCCTTGGCCTATGAATAAGGCAAGGGGTGTTATAGGGGGCCCAGTTATGGGGCCCACTGTCCACATACCCAGGAAACTCTGCCATCCCTGGGCCAGAGCCAAGAAATGGCCCCCACACCTGCAGGGCTACCAGGTGCCCACAAGCTCCTAGAACTGTAATGCCAGATTCGTGGGACCCCAATAGACCTCCAGGAGCCGAATCCAGTGCAATTACACAAGAGTCTTTATTGCAGGCTCGAGCCTGGACTCTCAACCGTTTCCAAAGCAGCGGTCCCGAGTAGTGAGTCCCAACCCTTAGTTCAGTGAGGATTTATAGGTTTGGGGGGGGATACTCTATGCATCACAACATCACACAGCAAATCATTTTATACCGCGGGAAAATCAAACAATTCTTAACATTGATTAATACATTCACTGGCGGCAACAAGTTGGGTAAGGGTAGTTGGTGAGTTCAAATGGTGGATACATTTGAACTGATTGGTTTAGGCCGGGAGGGGTTGCAAGAGTGTATATGCCAAACTGCAGGGTGGCCTAATCATGTTATCAATCACCGAAACTACTGGGGGGTCACCTGACATTTCAGATATTTTTCCTGTCTCATGCTGATTGGTGGTTGCTAGGGGGTCACTATGGGTCCTCACCTAGCATAACTGAGTCAGGGGCACCTAGTGCCGCAGATCCCTTCTGTTAAACAACTCAGCAGGGTGGATATGTGCCTAAGAGCCTTCTGTGGGTTTTTCCAAGGACAAGAGTCATGCCCCCTCCCTCTGGACAGGACTTGAGGTAGAAGCTGGTTTCTCAAAAATGGAGTCACATCAGTTTCTCAGAACCTGGGATGGAGAGCCTAGCATCTCCAGACCTTTCCTCTTGGGCCTCTTGGGAAGTCAGGGCATATAGGATGAGACTCAACCTAGTCACCCAGCTCTGCTGCCAACTAATGTGCCACAGGAGAATCTGTCTTCCCTTTGCTCAGACTTGGAGTCCTCAAGGTAATCATAGATACCACACTGAGGGTCACAGACTAAATCTTAAGTCTTTAGGGAGGGAAGGGACTCAGGGCTACCTCATCCAGCTGTCTGCCACCCCCAGTTTCACAGATGGGGCTCTGGGACCTGCAGAGGGAAGTGGTTGCCCAAGATGACCTGGTGGCATCAGCCTGATGGCTTTCTCTGGTTCCCAGGGGACCACTCCCATTCCTGCTTCCAGGGCCATTCCAGCAGGGGAAGGGCTTGGGCAGTGACCACAGGGCCCAACTCTCTAGGCAAACTTAGAGGTGGGCAGTGAAGTTCAGCACAGGGCTGTTTGCTGAGAAAGCAGCCAGTTTGAACCCCTCTCTAACCCTGCACTGTGCCCATAGTGCTCCTGCTGCCTCTGGCTCAGCCCTACCCTGCTCTGCCCTGACCGCCCCACCCAAGAAGGCCCTGCAAGTGGCTGAGGGTGAGGCAAGGCTAGGACCCCTGGGGCAGGGGAGCTGATTGTCTGAGGAAGTGGGTGTGTCCTGCCCTTTTTACACACTTTAGAATTCCTTTGTTCTCATGCCTTCTTTTCCCCACAACCTGCTTACTTGACCTAAAAGTTGGAGTGATCCAAGGGCCAGAAGGAAGCTGACCAGCAAGAAGGGAGCAGCCTAGGAGGCTTTCATTAACAGCCCCTACAACTCCCTGCAGGGAGGAACAATCCCTGGAGGCTGGTAACCTTGGCAACAGGTGGAAAAGGGGAAGTGCTCTAGAGGTATTAGCATTTTATTACTTTTCTTTTCAAACCAGCCCCCAACTTTCTGATTTGACCCGTTATTTATTACTTGCACTGTCCTTTTGCCCCCACCAACAACACTTTCTGAACATGTGTCCTATGAAGACAATGAAATTTGATTCCACGTGTACAGACCACTGATTACTTCAATTTTCCTTACCTACAATCACCTCCCCCCCCCCACCTTAGACCTCCCTGCTTCTTTATCATAAATATCCCTAAACCTTATGGGGAGGGAGATCTGAGACTTGATCTGTCTTCTGGCTTGGTTGCCTCCTAAATAACCCTTTTCTCTTTTGCAAAACTGGTCATTTTGAGATAGTAATTTGAGAAGATAGGGAGACATACTAAGTGTCAAAAGAAGCACCATAAACCACTGAAATGTGAAAGGTTCCCTCCAACAGTTGCAACTTTGAGGGCAAAGTGCAAGTGAGGGTGTGAAATTGTGTAGCTCTACCCTGCCTCCACTTCTAGTCCAGCCCCTGTTAGAACACGATGCAAGAAAAGACCGCTGACTCCAATTAAAATCAAATTAAAGCAAGCTTATTATTTCGACCAGCCGGGCTGCCTTGCCCATCAAAATCGTGGGAGCCAAGGACAGTGGCGAGGCATCTTTGTGGCCCAGTTTTATAGCCCAAAACGTTACACAAAGGGGGGTTACAGATAACAATGTAAGGGTCCGGCGAACGTCGGAGGAAGAGACCACCAAGAGACCGCGGCTCATGCAACAGCAAAAGGGGTTTATTGAGGATCCAATGCAGCGCGCTGGGGCTCCGTGCTCACTCAAAAAGGAGAGCAGCCCAGAGCCCAGAGCAGGGGTTGTGCAATGCTTAAGTACACTTTTTGGGGAGGGCGGGGACTTTACATACATCACAGTCCTCTTCAACAAATCATCATACACCGCGGGAAAATCAAACAACAATTCCTAAACATGATTTGTTCATTCATTGGTGGGAACAGTTCGGGTCGGGGTGATAGGTCAGTTCTAAAGCAGGGTACACATTCAAACTGATTGGTTTAGGCCCTGCGATGCCTACGTGAAAGATCGCACAGGGCCCTAAGTTATTAAACAACCAGGCGGTCAGGGGGAATATTTACTGGGCAGTTCGAGTATTGTCTTAACAGCTACAGGAATTTCAGGTTTTGCGTGTAGCATAGGAACTTAACAATACCTGGTCCTTTACATTTTAACTCAGGCCTTGCAGCTTAGAAACTTTACAACGCCCAGTCTTTTACACTTTAACTTCAATTTCTTTTACCCTTACAACAACACTCTGAGGAGCATAACACAAGTTTACATTTTTGCTGGCCCTGGCATCAGAATTTATGGAGATCTTAGAGAATCAGAGAGGGTCGTTATCCGGCCAGGGAAGGCCAGAATTTATGAGGCGTCACTAAGGTTTAGGAAAGGGTTGTTATCTGGTCAGGGAAAACCGGACATGGGTGAGTTCAGGGCACAGGCAGGCATTCCAATCAGCTTTACAACATCAACTAATGGCCAGGCCATACAGACATCCTAATATTTTTACAGAAAACAGAAATGAATCCTTCATAACTTGTGACAAGCTGGCTTCTGATCTAATGAGAGAACTAGGCTAGGTATATCACCCCTAGCAATCCTCCCTCTGCAAATACTAACACCCCATACCAACAGGTTTCTGTCTGTCTCTCTGGAGATAGCCTGCTTTACCCCAAAGGGGTCTCTCTCTTAAGATAAGCCCCCATTCTTCCTTGAATATGTATCTACTTCATAAATAAACCTCTGTCTCTGCCTTTGACTGGTGCATGGTAAAATTCTTTTCTATCATGTCTGCAAGAACCCTGCTGGCCCTTGTAAGGGTAAAAGAAATTGAAGTTAAAGTGTAAAAGACGGGGCATTGTAAAGTTCCTAAGCTGCAAGGCCTGAGTTAAAAAGTGAAGGACTAGGTATTGTTAAGTTCCTATGCTACACGCAAAAACCTGAAATTCCTGTAGCTGTTAAGACAATGCTTGGAACCGCCCAGTAAATATTTGTTGTTTAATAACTTAAGGGCCCTGTGCGATCTTGCACGTAGGCATTGCAGGGCCTGGACCAATCAGTTTGAATGTAACCCCCTCCTTAGGAATGACCTATCACCCCCGCCTGACCTGTTCCCGCCAATGTATGTACTAATCAAGTCTAAGAATTGTTGTTTGACTTTCCCGCGGTGTATGATGATTTGTTAAAGGAGACTGTGATGTATGTAAAGTCCCCGCCCTCTCCAAGAAGTGTACTTAAGCAGTGCTCAGCCCCTGCTCTGGGCTCTGGGCTGTTCTCCCTTCTTGAGTGGGTACGGAGCCCCAGCATGCTGGAATGGATCCCCAATAAATAAACCCCCTTCTGCCAATTGCATGAGTGGTCTCTTGGTGGTCTCTTCCTCCGACGTTCGCTGGACCCTTACAGCCCTGAGTCAAGTTTCCCCTTTCTCTGGAAACTCCTCAGACCATTCTTCAGAGTAATATCTTCTCCTGTGACCGGTTCAGTGATTGGCATGCCATCTATGGGAGGCGGGTGGCCAGGACCATGTCTAATTCAGTAACTGACTGTCATGGAGAAGAGATGTCTCCCAAGAAGGGTCCAAAGAGTTCCCAGAGGGAACTCAGGGCAGCAAAGAATTTCAGCATGAGTCTGGCAAAGGCAGAGACAAAGGTTTATTCAGAAAGTAGATACACATTTAAGGGAGAATGCCATCTGTCTCAGAGAGTGAGAAGCCCCTCCTTGAGTTGGAGGTCCAACATTTGTAGAAGGGCCATAGTCAGAGACAGGACTGGAGGTGGAGACAGGGTGGAGCTGCACAATTGTAAGCTCAGTTTTCCCTGAGTTTATGTATTTCCCTCATTTTACAAGGACATGAGCCAAGAGCCTATCAAGATTTAAACACAGTGACTCCCACTGCTTGCCTGTTCCCAAGCCTGTCTCTTTTGTCTAAAGAAAACAGAGACCAAGCTAGAATTCTCACAGGACCAAGCCCATGGGGAAAGGGCTGAGAAAGGAGTGCAGGTTTGGGGGTTGGGGAGGGAATACTGAGGAGATAGCTCTGGCTGTCTCCCTATTCATTCGTACCTACTCCCTTTCTTGCAGTTTTGGAGAGAATACAGGTATGGGGGGAAGGCTGCAAAAGGGGTGGGGGGAGGCTTTCTTTTCGCCCCAGTGGTATCTGAAGAGCCAAAGTGGGCAGCAGGCCAGAAGCTGACTCTCTTGCCTAGCTGACTTATTAAAATAAAACAACAGTTTTTATTATTTGATTGCTTGTTTTCTTTTGTCTGACTGTACCTACCCTCAATTTTGCCTAAACACACGCACTGGCTCATTAATTTAGCAGGCATACGCTGAATACCCACCAGTGACAAGAGTAAAATATGACCCTGTGCTCATTGTTCACAGACCTAGAAAGGGAGATGGACACTTAAAGAGTTAGCAAAAAAGATGAAAAGTGCCAAAACAAGTAGGACTGTCTGTGAATGTATTAATCATACCTTTTTATTCTGCTTTTTGTTGTTGTTGTTGTAGTTTTAAATAAGGGACTGCTTCTTTGGGGTTAGCCAATTCCTGAAGACAGAAAAAAACTGCCTAAGGCTCACCTCTTATATTCATACCAACCACTCCAGGGCCTATACTCCTAACCTCTTCTTTTAGCAAGCTCTTAGTGTTCCCTTTACCTAATTGCCCCAGGGCCAGGTACCAGATTGCAATAGACATTCCTAAATGCTGCAGCCTGTTGGAGTTAGCCAAACCAAACAATTCAAAACTTAAGCTCCTTCACCCAGTCCGTCCCTTGGAAACCACAATAAAGGCTCTGACCTTGTTTTCTGACTGACCTGGTATTTCCCTGTGTGCTCCCCATTCACAGCCTGCAGTGCCTTCTGTTTGTAGGGATCAGTGGTATAAGTCCCTTCTTCCTTCATGACAGTACTTTCTTTGTCTATGTGACTTAACACACATTTCAAACAAATCCTGGGGTTGGGTATGATGGTGCATACCAGTAATCCCAGCAGCTCAGTAGGCTGAGACGGGAAAATAACAAGTTCAAAGCCACATTAGCAATTTAGCAAGACCCTGTCTCAAAATGAAAAATAAAAAAAAGGCTGGGGATGTGACTCAATGATTAAGTGCCCTGGGCTCAATCCATGGTGTCAAAACAAACAAGGAAAAAAAAACAACAACCACCATTTCTGGTTACACTTAAAACAGTGAATGTACCTATATCTCCCCTACTATTTTATTTAGTATAAACAAACACAACTAGATAAGAGTTTGTTCCCCACATGAGTTCTGTTTTATCATTCTCAGAGCAAAGAGTCTACTTATTTGTTTATGAACTATCTTAGTATGCCTGAGATGCTAAAATAATAAACAATAAATTTACTCCTCACAGTTCTGGGGACTGGAAAATGTAAGGTCATGGTACCAGCTTTCCTGATTCATAAATAACTTCCTGCTGTGTCCTCACTTGCTGAAAGGGGCAGATAAGCCCCCTTGGTTTATTTTGAAGAACACTATCCCATTTTTAAAGATAGTAATCTCTGGCAATAGGCATGCACTGTATACAGGTATATAGGGCTCTGCCCTCATGACTTCATCATCTTCCATAGGTCCCACTTCCTAATGCCATCACCTTGGAGGGTTAGAAATTCAACATATGAATTTGGGGGTTGGGAGTAGGGATACAAATATTCAGACCATAGTAAGAATTTTTGTTTAAGAAACTGGGTAGGGGCCTGGGGCTGTAGCTCAGAGGTAGAGCGCTTGCCTCACACGTGTGAGGCACTGGATTTGATCCTCGGCATCACATAAAAAATAAATTCATAAACAAAAATATTGTGTCCATCTACAACTAAAAAAACAAAAAAAGAAAGAGGGGCTGGGGATGTGGCTCAAGCAGTAGTGCACTCGCCTAGCATGCGCGCAGCCCTGGGTTCCATACTCAGCACCACATACAAATAAAGATGTTGTGTCCGCCGGAAAAAAACTATAAAATAAATATTAAAAAATTCTCTCTCTCTCTCTCTCTCTCTCTCTCTCTCTCTTTAAAAAAAGAAAGAAACTGGGTGGGATTTGGAGGCGGTTGCTGGGGAAGTTTGAGGAATTAGGAATATCCCATATGTAATGAATTCTTAGTAAGTTTCAAACAAAAATCAGGTAGTCTGACATCTTCTGAATATCAAAGAAAACTATCCATTTCTAGAACTTCAATTGCCAGGCTCCTCTGTGTTTGCAAAGTATCTTTACAGTTAATCTGTCATTACTCACGTATGATAATAGTTGAGAGATGCTATAAGACTCACTTGGCTTGAAATACCTTGGCCAGTATGTAGTGGAGATTTCTTGGAAAGCTGGGAATGGAGCCACCATTTGACCCAGCTATTCCCCTTCTCGGTCTATTCCCTAAAGACCTAAAAAGAGCATGCTACAGGGACACTGCTACATCGATGTTCATAGCAGCACAATTCACAATAGCAAGACTGTGGAACCAACCTAGATGCCCTTCAATAGACGAATGGATAAAAAAAA
>NW_026000240.1:3014976-3024954 GCF_001458135.2 Marmota marmota marmota
GGGGAGGGTGGAGGATGGGAAAGGCAGCGGAGCACAACAGACACTAGGATGGCAATTTGTAAATCAATGGATGTGTAACTGATGTGATTCTGCAATCTGTGTATGGGGTGAAGGTGGGAGTTCATAACCCACTTGAATCAAAGTGTCGAATATGATATGTCAAGAAATTTGTAATGTTTTGAACAACCCACAATAAAAAAAAAAAGAACTATGTAACGTTTAGAAAAACCAACAATAAAAAATTAAAAAAAAAAAAAAAAGAAATACCTTGGCCAATAACCTGGGTTTCCTCCCACTCTATTTGGTATAAATTGCCTAGTTATAGCCTCTATCAAAGGGTAATTTAAGTTATCTGGCAGGGGAGAAATGTCTCTCTTTGATGATTTGCAGCTGTTGAAGATTTCTAGTAACTAGCTTGACATAGAAATTTGGGGATGTTTCTCAAGAAATATCAGCTTAGAGGGCTGGGGTTGTGGCTCAGTGGTAGAGCGCTCACCTAGCATGCAGAAGGCACCAGGTTCCATCTTCAGCACCACATAAATGTAAAATGAAGGTATTGTGTCCACCTAAAACTAAGAAATAAACATTTTTTTAAAAAAGAAATATCAGCTTAGGGTTTAATTCTGCTAATTCTGGGTATTCTTAGATGACCTCCAAAGCTCAAGTGTTGAAGAGTTGGTCCCCAATGCAGCAGTGTTCAAAGATGGGGGTCTTTGAGAACTGATTAAATCATGAGGGCTCTGACTTCAACAATGCATTCATTCATTTATGGTTCAGAGTTTACTGGGTTTTGAGTGAGAGGCTTTGTTATAAAAGCAAACTCTCCTTTGCTTCCTAGGCACCACGAGGTCAATAGCTTTGGTCTACCACATGCTCCCGCAGTGATGTTCTGCCCCACTATAGGCCTAAAAGCAACAGAATCAGCTAACCATGGAATGAAACCTCTGGAACTATAACCCAAATATAAATATTTTCTCCTTACTAGTTGTATATCTCAAGTATTTTGTCACAGTGACACAAAACTGATCAACAAACTGAATTCCAATCTTTTCCTTGGACATATTGCC
Organism: Marmota marmota marmota; assembly: GCF_001458135.2. Lineage (NCBI taxonomy): Eukaryota > Metazoa > Chordata > Mammalia > Rodentia > Sciuridae > Marmota > Marmota marmota. Next base: position 3,016,044 of record NW_026000240.1, read on the forward strand.
ACAAATCAGTTTGGATAATCACTTTGGCAGACACTGAGACTGACTGGGGCAGGATAGGTGTTCAATAAAATTTATTGCATGTTCAGTTGAATGAATAGAAGCTTTACTGCATCAGTTCCAGCTGTGATTTGCATAGAACAGGGACCAACTCTAGTTATACAAAGCAAATAGAGAAATTCCTGGAAGGGTATCAGGAGTTCATAGAATTAAGGAAGTTATCTGGCGTGCGGCAAATTGCAGAATCAAGGCAGTTCCAGGGAGCTGGCACAAATCCACAGGTTCATGAATAATCTGGCCCTAGAATTGCCATTAGCCCCACCTCCAGCATCCCTTCTGATCCAAGATTCAAATTCCTGGGAGTTTAATGGTCTAAATTACCTGTTTGAAATAATTAACCCAAAGGAGATAAAAGAAGGTTCTTCAACTCCCAAGATGGGAGGCTGCAATGGAAGATACTAAGAATTGTTCCAATAAAGCTTTCACACAATAAGAAAAATTTCAAAAAAGAATATGGTGGTAACGGAAGAGGGGAATTAGATATTGCACTGTGAAGAAAGACAAATGTCATTCACATTGATACTAAAAGAGAGATGGGCTGGGTGGGGGGGCGGTTAATGGTAAAGGAGGAAATACAAGGGTGTAGTTTCAGAAGAAGGAGAAAGTGATCATCACAGTCCTCATGTAGCTGGCCAGACAGCTACAAGAACCTGGACAATGGGGAACAGAAAATAGGTATTTCATGGAGTTCCCAGGCTAACATAGGAGCTGAACAAATATTTGTTCATTGAATTCACAACAAAATGGAAACCTAAAACATGCTATTTAGATACAAGGAACTGAGTTTCCTTCTGTTAGCTCAGTGGAGAATGTGTCCCCATAGACAGTGACTCATCCTTAGAACCAGTTGAGACTTCCCATTTACTCTTAGGCCCTCATCAGGCTGTACTGGGTTATCTTTTGCCTTCTGTGTCAGAAGTATGGGGTCTCCATGAAGTTAGCCTTGGGCTTTCCCAGACTTCAACTACACTGGAGTGATTGCTTTCATGCTCCCAGGAGACATGCTTCTCTTTCTGGATTTTCAGATAAACAATCAGCCCTTAACCAGGTGAATGAGAAGTAATACTCCATTTATGTATGTTGTGTCAAAATGCATTCTACTGCCATGTAGAATAGAACAACAACAACAAAAAGAATCAGCCCTTAATTCCTGGCAATTATTTATCTCTTTTTCTATAAGAATCTCTTTTCTAGCCAATCACAGTGGTGCACGCCAGTAATCCCAGTGGCTCGGGAGTCTGAGACAGGAGGATCGTGAGTTCAAAGCCAGCCTCAGCAATGGCGAGGAGCTAAGCAACTCGTGAGACCCTGTCTCTAAAGAAAATACAAAAAAGGGCTGGGGATGTGACTCAGTGGTCAAGTGCCCCTGAGATCAATACACAACCCCCCCCAAAAAAAAAAGAATCTTCTCTGCTGCACGCTGCCCAGTTGTCTGGCCCAGCTGACGGTGACCTGTGGACCCTCTGACAGAAGAGTCACCTGGCCCTCGAATGCACCATGCCTGGTTCCTCCAGCGTTGACACTATGAAGAAGGTGGTTCAGCAGCTCTGGCTGGAGGCCGGACTCAACCACGTGAAGGTTTCCCAGGCAGTTGCAGACATGAAAAAATTTTGTCTGCAGAATGCTCACCATGATCCCCTACTGACTGGAGTATCTTCATGTACAAGTTCCTTCAGACCCCAGAAAGTCTATTCCTTTTTGTAGTCATCTTTCTGAGGTTTCCCAAACCCACTGCTCAAGAACCAGTGAATATTCAAGAGAGCTTAATTTGAAGCCTGTACAAAAAAATTTCCCTGTAACACATGTACCATAATATAATCTTGTACTTTTGTCAATCCTTAACATCTACCTCTCTGAATTTTCATGAATTTCTATTTCACAAGGGTAATTATTTTATATACACTGGCAGCAACATACAATAAAATATTTATTTATTTATTTTTTGGTACCGGGGATTGAACTCAAGGGCATTCAACCACTGAGCCACATCCCTAGCCCTATTTTGTGTTTTATTTAGAGACAGGATCTCACTGAGTTGTTTAGTGCCTTGCTTTTGCTGAGGCTGGCTTTGAACTCTCGATTCTCCTGTCAGTCTCCCCGGCTGCTAGGATTACAGGCACGTGCCACTGCACCTGGCTCAAAATACTTAGTATTAAAAAAAAACAAAAAACTTTCTTCTTCCTCTTGCAGAGAAGCCACATAACCCAGATATTGAATCCTGGTGTACTATAAATCTGGATTTCAATCTTAGGTCTTTCCCTTATTTGCTGGTTGTCTCATCTTGTTGAATATGACCAGAGCCAGTTCATTACTCTGCAAAACTCCTGTCCTACAGGAATTTTGAGTGAAAATATAGTTAAAGTTCCAGACACATAAAATACTGTATTTCTCATGATACCCAGCCATCAGGTCATGTCCAAAAGATAGACCTATTAAAAATAATGCTCAAGGGCTGGGGATGTACCTCAGTGATAAATCGGTTGCTTGCATGAGGCCCTGGTTTCAATTCCCAGCATTGAAAACAAAAGAAAAGTTCAAGATACCACCTCCCCTCACCCCAAAATAATATGTTAGACAGGTGTGGTGGCACCTGTGATCCCAGTGGCTTTGGAGGATGAGGCAGGAGAATTGCAGGTTCAAAGCCAGCCTTAGCAACTTAGTGAGGCCCTAAGAAACTCAGTGAGACTATGTCTCTAAAAAATTACAAAAACATGTTGGGGATGTTGCTCAGTGGCTAAGTACCCCTGGGTTCAATTCCCAGTACCAAAAAAAAGAATATGTTAGCTGGGACATGAGACTGATCAAATTATATGCATGCAAGAATACGGTATAATGAATCCCAGTATTATGTATAATTTTACTAATAAAAATAAATAAATAGATTCCAGTTTTTTACTTGGGGAAAAAAAGCAATGTATTAGCTTATCAACAACCCCAGAGTAAATCTGTAAATCTGATGGCTGGCATCATAAGTGTATCTGGTGGGTACAAATAATCATTTTCTAGAAACCCATTATTTTGTCATACAGCAACATTTCATTAGGTACTATCTATCAGAGCTTGAATAAAATTTCCCAGTAAAATCTCTCCATTCTGGTCCAATGGTGTCATTCAGTGGTGGAGCAATTGCCTAGCTCATGTGAGGCTCTGGATTTGATCCACAGCACAGGGATCTCCCAAATCCTTTAAAGAAACAAGTGGTTCGGTACACAAAGATGTTTGTTAGATAGAAGGAAGATCACCACAGTGTAAAAGTAAAGTGTAAAGCTTGAAATTACTACAGAGAATTAAATAAATTATAATAATTTTGTTATAGATTTTTATGTAGCCGTTAAGAGATCCTGCAGAAATATATTTACTCACAAGTGGCTTTCTGAGGTAGTAGCAGTGAGAGTGGTCTGTCAGAGATTCCACCACAGGTATGGTCGGGCCAAAAGCACAGAAGGCAATGGTGCAGCCCATCAACCTCTTCTTCAGATGCTTGCAAAATAGGTGCCAATTTCAGGGGTGGTTCTATGAGCAAATAAATATAATGATAAGGGCTGTATCATTGGTTTTGATGAGTACATGAGCTTTGTATCAGATGATGCAGAACAGATTTATTTTAAAACAGTCAAGAAAACAACTGGGTTGGATCATGCTAAAAGAAGATATATTGGGCTGGGTACAGTGGCGCCTGCCTGTAATCCCTGTAGCTTGGGAGGCTAAGACAGGAGGATCTCAGATTCAAAGCCAGCCTCAGTAAAAGCAAGGTGCTAAGCAACTCAGTGAGACCCTGTCTCTAAAATAAAATATCAAATAGGTCTGGGGATATGGCTCAGTGGTCAAGTGTCATGAGTTCAATCCCCAGTACCCCTCCCCCCAAAAAGAGATAATATTATTCTGTCACAAAGTGTCTCCAACTAGAAATGATAACTGAAAGGCTAGGACTGTAGCTCAGTGGTAGAGCACCCGCCTTACACATGTGAGGCANGGAGGGCTGGGAGGTAGCAGTGCTGTCGTTGGGTGGCAGGGATAGCGATTGTTTTGAACATTTCCATAATTTCTAACAATTTTGCAATATTTTGATAAGTTAGATGCATTATTATTATAATAAGAGAATAATTTTTAAAAAATATTTTTTAATTGTAGGTGGACACAATGTCTTTATTTTTATTTATTTATTTTTATGTAGTGCTGAGGATCAAACCCAGTGCCTCACCCACGTTAGTCGAACACTCTACCACTGAGCCACAACCCTAGCCCCAATAAGAGAATAATTTTAATCACCATAATTCTAGAATACTGATGCATTTTTTTTTAGTAACAGTTTTATTGAAGTTAGGGAAGAGGATGGTTCTTATTGAAACAATCAGCATTGAAGGGTTTGTGAACGGGGTTGTTTTTCTAGACCGTTAAAGATATTGTTACAATGGAGTGGCGATTGTGCTGTGATCATTATTGATTTTTTTTTTCTGTTATTTTGAATCTCTTAATTTCTTGGAGGGTAATACCAAGTAATTCAATTAAATATTAAATTCTGAGTATAGATTACCAACCAATGAAGGTTGAGAAATGTGGCTGAAGGTGACAGACTAAAGTAAGGAACAGATACCTGGGGGAGGGGGTTTAGCTTAGCATAAAATTATTTATTTAATCCTTCATTCATTAGTATTTACAAATGGTATAAGTTCGGGCCCGGGGAGTGGGCAAGATTAACCCCAAGTCCACTCATGAAAAAATGAACCCTGGAAATTAGACTGTCTGTGCTGATCACAACTAAAAAGTAGACCAATGTGTAAACTCTTTTTAGATGTCAGAGAACAGGCAGTGCCACACAGCAATTCCTGAGGCTAGAAAAGCAAAATGAGCCCTACAGTTGTCCCCACTAAGACTGTAGACAGTTTCCAGGCCACATTATAAGGGTGGAGGGAGTGATACAAAGAAATTCTGGATTTCTGAGTTGAGGGGTGCTACAGTTTGGATCTTGAATGCACCCCAAAGGCCCATGTGTTGAAGGCTTTGTTCCCAGACCGTCACTATCGGAAGGTAGCAGAACCTCTAGGAGCAGTGGCCTAATGAAGGAGTTGGTCGCTGGGGGCGTGCTCTTGAAGAGGATATGGGGTCCCTGGTCCCTTCCTGTTTCCCTTTGCTTCCCATCTGCCATGAGTGAATAGGCCTCCTTTGCCATGTGTTCCCACCATGGAGTAAGGTGCTGCCACAGGCCCAGAGTGAAGGGCCAAGCAGCTACGGATTGAAACCTCTGAAACTGTAACTCCAAATAAGCTTTTCCTCCTTTTAAGTTGATTATCTCAGGTATTTTGTCACCGTGACAGAAAGCTGACTAACAGAAGGAGTTAGAGATCAGAGTTTCAGGGAGGCTAAAGAATCCAGAATTTACAAGCTAGAATACCAGAGGTGGGGAGCTGCAGACAAAAAAGTTCATAAATCTAAAGAGGGGTCTCCCCAAGTCTTCGGCTGAGTAATACTCTGCTCATGCATGAAAAGAAACTAAGACTGAGGCAGAGGGCAGCAGGCTGAGCACTTTCTGGGGCTACTCAGAATGGTCACATTTCATGTTCCCATGAACCAGAATGGAGAGGCATTGGATTAGAGAGGGGCTGGGGAGAGTCACAGAAGCGCATGCCCTAGTAGTTCCCAGGTAAAAAGGTGCTCTGCACCTTTCAGAGTTTGAAATCCTGGAAGGATCATCTATAAGTTACTGAGAAGTACGCCAGAGGCGGGGGAGTACAACATTCTTTTCAAGAATACATCACAGTGCATCACTCAGCAATGTAATTCACAATATCTAGTCCCCATACAAAATCGCCATGAGAAGACATGGAGAAATATGACCCACATGCTGGGGAATAACCAATCAATAAAATAGTCCCAGAAATGGCAGAGATTCTAGAACTAGCAGAAAAGGACCTTAAAGCAACTATTATAAATCTTACAAATATGCTCAAGGACGTAAAGGAAAACAGGAACACGAGGAGGCTAGGAATGGAAGAGGCTTTTTTTTTTAACTTAAAAAATTGTTTTTAAAACAAAATAAAAGTTCAATTGATAGCATATGCAGAAGCTTAGACACTATGGAAGGTGAGAGAGAGGTGTGTGGGGGGGGCTGAGGACATAACAATATAGGAAAGGAGAGAGAAAGCAGAAAAAAAGAGAAAACAGTCACTGAAAAATAAAAGATTAAAAAAGTAAAAATAAAAATGAAAAAACAAAACAAAACAGAAACAACCAGTGGTTGAAAGTTTTCCAAATTTGATGAAAACTATAAGTGTACAGATTCAGGAAGTTCAGTGGAGCCCAAACATTTAAAAGCATTAAAGAAAATTATGCCCTTAAATCAAATGGCCGAGGGGTAATTAGAGTAATTAAAATCATAGAAAGTAGAACGGTGGCAGCCTGGGAGTGGGGAATATGAAGGAAGTACCATCTTGTATTAAACACCAAGGAGAGTTTCACTTCTGCAAGATGAAAGATTTGTAGAGCTACATGGTGGTGATGGTTGCACAATATTATGAATTGAATTCCAAATTCCACTGAACTGTATACTTAGAAATGGTTAAGATATTGTTTCCAATTAAAATAATAATCACTTGAAATTTTTTTAAAATCTCAAAGATATGGAAATGGTTAATATGGTTAATTTTTTGTGTGTATTTTAACACAATAAAAAATTGGAAAACATCAAATTGCTGTATAAAAGTGATAAACAAAAGATTAAAAATAGGTAAATAAAAAGACATATTAATGGGCCGGGGGTTGTGGCTCAGCCGAAGAGCACTTGCCTAGCTCGTGTGAGGCCCTGGTTCAATCCTCAGCACCACATGTAAATAAAAAAAAAAAAAAAGGTATTGTGTCCATCTACAACAACAACAAAAAATTTTTAAAATTAAATAACATTATATGTAATCCTTTTTCTTCGAAGTATTGGAGATTGAACTCAGGAGTGCTCTATCAGTGAGCTACATCCCCAGCCCTTTTTGTTTTGAGACTGGGTCTCAATCAATTCCTGAGCCTGGCCTGGAACTTGGAATCCTCCTGCCTCAGCCACTTGAGTCGCTGGGATTACAGTTGTGTATTACCATGCCCAGCTGTGATCCCGGTTTTATCATGTATATGTATGATTTTGTAATATAATTTAATCTTTTTTAAAAAAATATTTATTTTTTTAGTTGTATTCGGACTCAATATCTTTATTTATTTTTATGTGGTGCTGAGGATCGAACCCAGGGCCTTCCACATGCAGGCGAGCGTTCTACCACTGAGCCACAACCCCAGCCCTAATGTAATTTAATCTTTAAAAACTTTTTTTTTTTTTAGTTGTAGGTGGACATATTTATTTGTTTGGGTACTGGGGAATTGAACTCAGGGGCATTCAACTACTGAGCCACATCACCAGCCTTTTTTGTATTTTGTTCAGAGACAGGGTCTCATTGAATTGCTTAGCGCCTCGTTTTTTGCTGAGACTGGCTTTGAACTGGTGATCCTCCTCCCTCAGCCTCTTGAGCCTCTGGGATTACAGGCATGCACCATTGTGCTCATTTATTTATTTTATTTTAATGTAGTGCTGAGGGTCAAACCCAGTGCCTCACACATGGCAGGCAAGTGCTCATCCACTGAGCTACAACTTCAGCCCCAAATGTATGATATTTAAGGGGATATATAATAAATATTATCAGTGCTTATCTAATTCTCCCACAATTATATGTACATAAATTAGGGGGAAATGATCATTGCATCCTTTTTGCCTTGATATTAGCCTCTTCAAGTACCCCATTTTTTGGTACAGGGGATTGAAATAGGGGCTTTCACATGCTAGGCAAGTGCTCTACTAATGAGCACCATACCCAGCCAATCCCCCTTGGTTTTTAGACAGGGTCCCCCTGAGTTGCCCAAGCTGGCATCAAATTTGCCATCTTCCTGCCTCAGCCTCTTGAGTAGTGGGGATGAGGAGACATGTCCTGCAATGATTGGCTGAGACTAGATTTTTCAAAAAATTTTTTCTCAAGGATCTCTCTTAAGAAGATACAGGAACAAAACTGTGTCCAGAAAAACAATTTAAAATGTATATTGAAGGCAGACGTGAAAAGAATTTTTTTTTCATACACGTAAAAAAAAGGAGGCATGAAAGAGAAACCAATGTACCTGATTGGTTTTACTTTTTTCTTTTTTTTTTTTAAAGCAATATGACGGTCTCCCCTCACTGACTTCTTTGCAGAGTCTGGAGCCTTTTCCTTTGTTCTCACTCACCACTCACGGAGGGGTGAGATACATACCTCACCAGCTCACAGCAATTATCCTGATAGCTTTAGGATCGAGTTTTCTGGATATCTCAAAATTGAGCAAAGGGCACACGATAATGAATACTAATATGTTCCTGGAAAGATATCCTTCTGTGATAAACTCATAGTCTCCTGATTTAAAAATGTTTTCTTGGCCAGGTATGATGGGTGGTACAGGCCTGTAATCCCAGCAACGAAGACTGAGGCAGGGAGATGACAAGTTGGAGGCACCTTAGCAAGACCCAGACTCAAAATGAAAAATAAAAAGGGCTGGGGATGTAGTTCAGTGGTAGAGCACCACTGGGGTTTAATCCTCAGTAACACATACAAACACACACAATTTTCTGAACATTTACCTGGCATGACTAATCTGTAATAAGTGGATAAAATTCCTTTAACTATGTTTGTAAATATCCTAGGTTTGGGAAAGAGAGGAGAGGGTCTTTCCTTAAAAGCGTCCAAAGTCTAGGGCTGGGGACATAACTCAGTTGGTAAAGTGCTACAGTGCTTCCCTTGCATGCACCAGGCCCTGGGTTTAATCCCCAGCACCACAAAAAAAAAAAAAAAAAAAAAAA
>NW_026000240.1:3026577-3035790 GCF_001458135.2 Marmota marmota marmota
CGCAGGAGCTGAGCCGAGGGCGGGGCGGCTGCGGGCCGGGCGGCGGCGCAGGCGCAGCGGCACTGGGCTCGCCGCGCTGAACGCAGCTATGGAGCAGGGCACCGCCGGACCCCGAGAGGCAGCTGAAACCTGCGCCCCTGGAGCCGCTGGGTCGTCCCGACGCTGGGCTGGAGGCTGTGGCCGGTGAGGAAGCCGAAAGGGCCCGGGAAGAGGGCTCCGAAGCTGACACGGTGAGGAGAAGGGGCGGCGGAGGACTCGAGGCCTGGGTCCGGGCCTAGTGGGCTAGGCTGGGCTGTGCGGGTGGGCTCGGCCTGGGAGGCCCCGGGGTCGCGGGGAGCGGTTGGGCAGCAGAGGCCGCAGGTGCAGCACTGGGTGTGTGTGAGGGGGAGGCTCTTCGTGTAAAGCAGGGGCTGTGGGTGGGGAGCGAACGTCAAGAGCACGGCGACCGACGGGAGGGCTTCGGAGGCGCGGCTGCGGGGCTGCGGGGCTGTGGGGCTGTGGGGCTGTGGGTGCGCGGACCAGTCCTGCCTGGGAGGCTGGAGGAGCGGCAGCTTTCAGTGGTCGCTGCACCTGATGTCTGGTCCAGAAAGTGCATCGCTGATTTTCATGCAGTCTGACAAGGGTTTTACTGGGAAGATGGCTATTTAATGGGGGCACTGTGAGCGATGGACAGCGGTATTCGAGAAGGAAGGGAACGCCAAACTAGAGTGAGCAGCAAGTCGGAGCAATAAAGAGGGGTTGGCTGGGTGCAAACTGAAGAAAGTGCAAGGTTCTAGGTAAGGTGCAGATGAAATATTTTTTGAACTACTTGTTCGGCTCTAATTTCTTTACTTGGGGTAAGGTGTCATTTTCTATTGGAGACTTATCTGAATCCCTTTGGATAATTAGTGATTTTCACTTGTGTGAAAATGTAACATCTTATATTTGTAAGTGATTTCATTCCAAAGTGCCTACACTTGTAATGCAAGGTTTGTAGACCACGTTAAATAGAAGGACTTCAGCAATTCAGTACAGTGCTTCCTGTTAGACCTTCCTGCCCAGTCTCCTTCAGTGTGCACTGCTCATCCAGTCATTTTGTTTCTTCGCACCCCCTCACCCCAACACGTGTTAGTGCTAATATGAAACTGCCTGTTCTTAAGATTAATGGATAAGGAAAAGTCAAAAGTTGTTTGCTAAATGTAACTAGGAAGACTCTTAACTTCAAGTTTAGAGATCAGGTAATTAGAGTCTTAAGTACAGGAGTTGAAGGTTTTGCCTACTTAAGAAAATAACAAGCCATAGTAGCATGAAGACTTTTTTCAATGTACTTTTAAGTTATAAAAATTAATTTTTTAAAGAACAGTTTTAGGGCTGGGGATGTGGCTCAAGCGGTATCGCACTCGCCTGGCACGCGTGCGGCCCAGGTTCGATCCTCAGCACCACATACAAACAAAAATGTTGTATCCGCCGAAAACCAAAAAATAAATATCAAAAACTCTCTCTCTCTCTCTCTCAAAAAAAAAATTAAAAAAAAAATTTAAAGAACAGTTTTAGGTTCACAACAAAGTGGAGAGGGAAATGCAGAGATTTCCCAGTACTCCCTGTCCTCACATATAGCCTGGTGCATTGTGAACACCTTCCATCAGAGGGTACACGGTAACATTGATCATCATCACCCAGTCCATGTTTACAACAGGGTTCACTGTTCATGCTGAGCATTCAAAAAATTTCATGATGACACGTATCCACCATTATAGTATCATACAAACTGTTTTCACTGTGGTGAACAGTTTTTCTATCCTACCTGGTTTTTCCTTTCTCCCCACCCTATTCCTGTTCGGTGACAACTATTTATTTATTCATTTTTTTAATGTTTCTATAATTTTTGCCTTTTCCAGAATGCCCTGTCTTTGTAATCATACAGTACCTAGTCTCTCTGAGACTTCTTTCATACAGTAGTATGAAAGACTGGCTTCTTTCATACAATCGTATGCTTTTAAGGTTCCTTCATGTCTTTTCATTATTTGATAGCTCATTTCTTTTTAGCTCCAAATAATATTCTGTTGTTCAGATGTACCACAGTTTATCCGTCTGTTTATTGAAGGATATCTTGGGACCTTCCAAGTTTGGGCATTTATGAATAAAGCTACTATAAGTACATACATGTGCAGGTTTTGGTGTGGCATTTTCAACTCTGTTAGGTAAATACCTAGGTGTACCATTGCTGTATCATAGGTAAGAATGTAGCCGGGTGCTCATGCCTCTAGTCCCAGCTACTTGGGAGGTTGAGGCAGGAGGACCAACTCAGCAACTTAGTGAGACCCTGTCTCAAAATGAAACATAATGGCTGGGATTGTAGCTCAGTGGTAGACCACTTGACTAGCATGTGTGAGGCACATGGTTTGATTCTCAGCATTGCATATAAATAAATAAAATAAAGGTCCATGAACAAGTTAAAAAAATATGTACATATATATAAAACAAAAACAGTTTAAAAAAATAAAATATAAAAAAGATTGGGGGCTGGGGATGTGGCTCAAGTGGTAGCACGCTCGACTGGCATGCGTGTGGCCCGGGTTCAATCCTCAGCACCACATACAAAACAAACATGTTGTATCCGCCGATAACTAAAAAATAAATATTAAAAAAAAAAAAAAAAGATTGGGAATGTAACTCAGTGGTAAAGTGCCTCTGGGTTCAGTCCTCAGCAGGCCATCCCCCCCCAACAAAAAGATAAGAATTTTTTTATAAGAAAAAAATTACAAACTGTCTTCCAAAGTGCCTGTACCAATTTGTTCTCCCACCAGCAATTAATGAGAGTTCTTCTTGCTACACATCCTTGCTAGCATTTGATATTGTCCGTGTTCTAGATTTAGAACATTTTAATGTGTGTATAGTAGTACCTCTTTGTTTTTTTAATATTTATTTCTTTTAGTTGTACACAATGCCTTTATTTTTATTTATTTATTTTATGTGGTGCTGAGAATCAAACCCAGGGCCTTGCATGCACCAGGCGAGCACTCTACTGCTGATCCACAACCCCAGCCCCTTACTTCTTTGTTTTAATTTGCATTCTCATGACAGATGATGTACAGCATCTTTTCAAATGCTTATTTGCCATCTGTATGACTTATTTGGTGAGATGTCTATTAAGATTGTTTATCCTTTTAGTTTTTGGTGATGAAACCCAGAATGAAGTGTGCCCATTGTTTTAATTACGTTGTTTTATTATGGTTGAATTGGTTTTTGTTTATTTTGTTCTTCAATGTTTTTGTGTATATGGTACTGGGGATTGAACCAAGGGCCTTGAGCATTCTAGGCAGGCTCTCTACCACTGAGCTACATCCCCAACCCTTTTTATTGAGTTTTAATATTAAGTTTACATTTTTTCTTCTCCTAAGATAAAATAATAATTTTAGAATTATTTGTGGAGTAGTCAGGATCTCATTTAAATATGAGAAAAGTGTGTGTATTCTGTAATGCTTAAATAATTAGTAGTAGTTTTTAAATAATTTTTGTGCGGGTTCTCACCTGTGACTTAATTTTTCTATTTTTGTTTAATCATTTTTATTGTGAAGTATGTTAGTAATGCAAACCAGCTTTCACAAAACAATTCTTTTGAAGTCCCCACATGCTCTCCTGGATTACCATCATAGAGGTAACCAGTATTCTGCATCTTGTATTAATAATTCTTTTGCTTTCCTTATAATGTTACCATATTTTTCTCTAAACAGTGCGTTGTTTAGTTTTACCAGATTTTAAATTTTACATAAACAGAACATTTTTTTCAATGGCATCCTTTCTTTGAGGATTCCTCTAAAATGTGGCTTACTTTGTTTATGTTTGTAGCTCTGTAGTATGCCATTTTATAGGTGTTCCACAGTTAATTTATCTCTTCTTATGGACATTGGAATAATGAAATTTTTGGTATTTTAAAAAGTTACTACTACCATGAACTTCCTCCTATATATCGTTTATTGTATTATATCCAAAAGTCTAGTATAAATTTAGGAGTGGAATTGCAGGATTGATTGTAGGGTAAGATGCTCAACCCTAGTAGGTAGTACCAGATTATTTTCCAAAGTGCTTGTACAGTTTATACTCCCATTAGTAGTGCCTGATATCTTTACCAGTGCTTAGTATTTTGAGACTGGGGATTGAACCAAGGGCCTTGAGCATTCTAGGCAGGTTCTCTACCACTGAGCTACATCCCCAACCTTTCTTATTATATTGAGTTTCAATATTAAGTTTACATTGTATCTTCTCCTAAGATAAAATAATAATTTTAGAATTATTTGTGGGGTAGTCAGGATCTCATTTAAATATGAGAAAAACTATAAAATAGTTTTTCAATCTTGTGGTTATTTCTCTCTTTCTGTCTCTGCCTCTATTTTTATGATGCTGGGGATCAAACCCCCTTATTTAGCCCTATGCCTCTTTTTGTATCATGGACACTTAAATTTTGATTATGACAAATTTTTATTAATCATTTTATGAGAAGTTGTCAATATTTAACATAAAATCATAGTATAGAACATAAAGACTATCTGGGTTAACTAAGAAGTGATTATTGGGCTGGGGCTGTGGGACAGTGGGTCAGTGGTAGAGCACTTGCCTAGCATGTGTAAGGCACTGTGTTCAATTCCCAACACCACATATAAATAAATAAATAAAGTCCATTGACAACTAAGAAAATATTTAAAAAAAAAAAAAAAAAGAAGTGATTATGTCACCAGAGAAGGGGTCTGAGGAGGTCCTGAAGAAGGGAGAGGGAGAAGGGGGACCCCAACTCACTCACTTCTGTCAGATGATGATAATGATGATTTTGGTACCAGGGATTGAACTCAGGGGCACTTAACTATTGAGCCACATTGCCAGCCTTTTTTGTATTTTATTTAGAGACAGGATCTCACTGAGTTGCTTAGGGCTTTGCTAAGTTGCTGAGACTGCTTTTGAACTCACAATCTGCCTGCTTTAGCCTCTGAGTGGCTGGGATAATGGGTGTACACTTCTGCTCCTGGCCCCTTTCAGATTCTTGACTTATACTATAGAGAGGAATTTCAGGTTGCATCAAAGGAGGCACAAACTATGAAGATGTGAATTTGGTGTCAACATACCTTATATATAATCAGAGATATGATAAATTATGATATAATGTTGTATTAAGAATTGTAATGCAAAAATAAATAAATAAATAAAATTTTAAAAAAAGAGGCACAAACTTTTTATTTTTTTAAATAACTTTATTTTCTTTATTTATTTTTATGTGGTGCTGAGGATTGAACCCAGTACCTCATATGTGTTAGGCAAGCTCCATAATGCTGAGCTACAATCCTGGTCCCAAAGGAGGCACAAACTTTTAAAGAAAAAAAACAAAACAAAACAAGAAGAAGATTTGTTTAAGAAAGCAAAGAAATTACTTAAGAAAGCAAGCAAGGGAGAAAGAGTATAGGTAATTTAGAGTGAGATGCACATTTGGGGACCTGGGCTCTCTCTAAATAGTGATCATGGGAAGTTCATGTGTATGTGTGACATTATCCTTGTGAGCTCAGATCTCTTAATCATAGAGCACAGGTGGGCCATAGTGGTCTGGTTTTTTCAGGATCTCCAGATTGTTGTCATCCAGTCAGTTATCAATTAATGTTTGGAAATACTCTGATGACAAGTCTCTAACAGTATTTTTCCTAGGCTTCATTTAATCTAAAGAAAGGAAGTTCATGGTAGTAGTAACTTTTTAAAATACCAACAATGTAGTTGACATTAATCATGTGTACTCACAAAAATCTAAAATTCAAGGGCTTTTTAAGAATTTAGGCCTGGTAGAAAACAGACTTGAGGAAAGTTGAGGGTGTTCGTGGAACTTTGTAGATTTAAAGTTAGTTTCTTTTCCTTTCCCTGTTAATTTCCTTTCTACCTATTCTATTTCTTCTCTCTTCCTCAATCATAGGACTGAGGATATAGCTCAGTGGTAGAGAATGAGTTGGCAGACACACACACACACACACACACACACGACAGGTGTATTGGCATACAGCCTGTAATTCCAACTCTTTGGGATTCTGAGATGGGAAAATCTAAAGTTCAAGACCAGCCTGGGTAACTGAGACCTGTCTCAAATAAAAAACACAAAGGGCTGGGGGTGTACCTCAGTGGCATAGCATCCCTGGGTTCAACCCCCATACCACCAAACAAAACCCCCTGAGAACTAAAAGTGATATAAACCAATGTATATCTGAATCTAAACACCACATGGTACCTCATAAATATGTACAAATAGTATGTGTCAATAAAAATTAATACACTAAAAATAAATAACTTAGCTGGACACTGTGGTGACGGCCCAGCAGCTCCGGAGGCTGAGACAGGAGGATTGCGAGTTCAGAGCCAGTCATAGCAAAAAGTGAAGCATTGAACAACTCAGTGAGACTCTGTCTATAAATAAATATAAAAAATAAGACAGGGGGTGTGGCTTAGTGGTTGAGTGCTCCTGAATTTAATCCCTGGTACCCCCCCAAAATAAAAAACTTTAATAATGCATTTTTTATATTTATTTTTTAGTTATAGGTGGGCACAATATCTTTATATTTTATTATTTTATTTTTATGTGGTGATGAGAATCGAACCCAGTGCCTCACACTTGCTAGGTGAGTGCTCTACACTGATCCCCAGCCCTAGCCTCTGCATTTTTTTATTAATTAAATAAAACTGTTTATTTTTGAAAGTACAGAGATGCTATCCTATAAAAGACATTGTACTTATGTATTATTTCCTGACATTTTTGAAAAATGTTTGAAAATATATGTAACAAGAAGCCATCCATTGGTGACCCTAACTTATGGGGGTTCCTAAAATAGCTCTTTAATTTAGTGATTCATAAAGAAGTACAAGCCAGATGGGCATAGTGGTACATATCATTAAGCCACTCCAGAGTCTGAGGACAGAGGTTCAAATTTGAGCTAGCCCCAGCAACTTAGCAAGATTCTGTCTCAAAAAGTAAAAAAAAGACTGGGGATGTAGCTCAGTGGTAAAGTGCCCCTGTGTTCAATCTCTAGTATGGAGAGGGAAGAATAAAAAAACAAACCATAAGACATTTGGACAGAAATTTTATATTATCTGTTTAAACACTCATTTATTCAATCCCCCTTCAAAAAAACCAGAAACTTTAAGGGTTATCTAAACTCTTTCCTCTTTTTCATCCTCTATTCCATTTAATCTGTCTCTAGTTGAGCAGAATTTCAATAGCTTTTTAGCCTTGGGCTATTGTTATTGATAGGACTGTGGGCTGAGTAGAAAAGGGAAGTTGGATTTTTTATTTATGAGGGTTCTGTAGAGTGGGGCTCTACTTTCCACTAAATTCTCAAAATTACCCCCAAAATATAGGAAAGTGAGGAATCAGAAGCTCAGAGAGTAGTTTGGCCAAAGTTAGAAGCTTGTTAGTAGCTTGACTGGAATTAAATTAGTGCTCTTTCCATTAAGCCATTTTGTTTCTTTAAAAAGGAAGGAAGGACAGAGGGAAGGAAGATAAGAAGGAAGGAAACTTTAAATTAGTCTTGTAAGTTGTTCCAGTACTGTGTTTTAAGGTTTTTAGTGTAGTTATGCTTAAGTTGCAATTTAGAGAAGGAAATAGAGGCTATAGAAGATATGTTGATCTATTTACAAAACTTTCTGAGTGTTCAATGGCCAGAAGTTTGCTGTATCAGCCTTATTTTTGACTTTGTAGATTGGACAATCACCATGTTCCAAAGGGTGGTGGAACACTGCCTAGGAGTCATGAGACTTCTGGTCTTCTGTCTCAGCAATCATCATTCTTGAAACTCTGCTGTGGCTTTTTCTGTATTCTTTTCCTTGTGTGAGTCTTAAATCCTTTTCTTTTCCATTGTTTAATTAGAAATCTCCTGTCATTTCCTTTTGTACATTTCCCTGTGAGGAAGAGTACATTTAGTTTTGAAAGTATAGTCAGTTTTACTTAAAATAACTTGGAAAATGGAAAAAATGAGAGGGGAATCAAATCTCTAAGAAAGTAGTAATTAGCTCTAGCAGAAGGGATTGGAAAGAGCAAGGGAATAGGAGAATACTCCTCCAGACTGGAAGATTCCATTGAATTGACAGTTAAGAGGCAGGGTTGGGCTTATGGAATTTGCCAGAGGAGAACCATTGCCTGAGGAATTTGTAAGTGAATTTTTTAAGCCTGCAAGTGCTCATGGAGCACAGTACTTAAAAATTCCAGTGCACAATTAGCACCTTCTCTGACTGATAGCAGAGAACTGAGTAGACCAGAACTATAAATAGGTTTGAGGTATTCTGAGGGTGAGGATAATACAAAAAGAGGGCAGAAAATTTATAGGCATAGTGCTGTAGTTTGGACCCAACATTTTCGGGGTGGGGTTATGTGTTAAATGCTTGTTCCCCAGCCTGTGGCACTACTGGCAGCTGGTGGAGATGGGGCCTAGTGAAATAAAGTTGAGTCATTAAGGACATGCCCTTGAAGGGGATATTGAGATCTTAGCCCTCTTCTTTCTCTTTGCTTTCTTGCTGCTATTACGCAGTTTTGTTCCTTTGTGCACTTTCATCTATGGTGTGCTGCCTTGCTACAGGGACTAGAACTTCCAAAACTGTGAACTAGAAGAAACATTTCCTCTTTTTTTTTTTTTTTTGGTAGTGCTGGGATTGAATCTAGGGCCTTGTGCATGTAAGGTGGACACTACCAACTGAGCTATATCCCCAGCCCCAGAAACCTTTCCTTTTTTTTTTTTTTTTTAATTTTTATTTATATCAGTTGTTGATGGACCTTCATGGTTTTTTTTAATTTATATGTGGTGCTGAGAATCGAACCCAATGCCTTACACATTTGAGGCAAGCGCAGTACCAATGAGCCACAACCCCAGCCCCCCTTTTCTTCTTTTAAGTAACAGAAAGCTCACATGCAGAGTTATAGAATATATCAGTTAAGCAAGCTAAGCAGCAGATGATTAAATCATACTCAGGAAATTTTTATTTTATTGAATTTATTATTTTTTTTCTACCACGGGTTGAATGGTGTTTAATTACTGATCCACATCCACACTTCTTTTTTTTTTTTTTTCCTTGTTTTTTCTTTCATTTTCAGATAAGCTTCTCATTTAGTTGCTTAGGATCCTTTCCTAATGTTGCCTCGAGCTTGGTTTTGAACTTGTGTATCCTCCTGCTTCAGCCTCCCAAGCTGCTGGGAATTATAGGTTGGGTGGCCATCATGCC
>NW_026000240.1:3038156-3054902 GCF_001458135.2 Marmota marmota marmota
TTTTTTTTTTTTTTTTTTTTTTTGATGGTACTGGGAATTGAACCCAGTGCCTTGTGCATCCTAGGCAAACATTCTACAACTGAGCTACATTCCCTGCTTTACTTTACTGTTCTTTGTATGCCTTGTGATTTTTTTTTTTTCTGTGTGTTGAAAACAGGACCTTTGAATCTAAAAATGTGGTATCTCTGGAAGTCATATTCTCCTACCACAGAGTTTGCTGTTACTTGTTATTATTTTGAGGGTTTTTTTTTTCCTTATAGGCTATGTGCCAAAGATCAGTCTGATATGTAAATTGAAAATCTTGATAGGTTTTTTTCAGAGCCTGATCCTTTCCCTGCATATTTGTGGTCACTTTCTAATTTTCCACAATATCCAGTTGTTTTTGAATTTCCAGGTGTTTTAATATTTAGCTTTTAAGAGAGAGAAAAATGGAGGGGAGAAATAAAGGGTCCCCCACAAAAGTCACTTAAGCCAGAGGGAGGCTTGTAACAGTATGAGAATGTTCAATAACAGTGGCCACCACTTTTTTGTGTCTGTCTAATTAGAAGAGGCAACCAACAGTAGAGGACATGATGTGTTTTTGCCCACCTTGATTCCTGTAAGCTGTATGCAAGCCACTCTAGGTAACACTGCACAGCTGTCTTCCACAGGGCTAGGGTGTGGATTGGGTCACTACCAATGTGCACAGACCTGAAATTGATCTTAATTAACTATACTTTGTTATCCAAGCCTTCCTCTGGAAGTTGTAAGCTTTCTTCAGACTCCAGAGTTCCCAAATATTTATATCACAGTCTTCCAGTGTATTTGTTGTCTATATGGGAAGATAGATTCCTGGTGCTTCCAGTTCTACTATCTTCCTAGAATCTTCTGTATATGTGTCTTTAAGATGTTTTCTTATACTTTTGTATATAGACTTATTTTTGGCCACTTAAAGGAAATGTCTGAATTTTAATAAATGTATGGTACCCATTTAGATACCTCTGAAAAAGTTAATGTATTATGATATGTTGATAAAAAGTACTTGTCATTTGATGCTGTCATTTAGCAATCCCTAACAACTTAAGGAATATAACAAATTATCTAGAAATATGTACCAATGATTTTTTGTTTTTGTTTGTTTGTTTGTTTGTTTTGTGGTGCTGGGGATTGAACCCAGGGCCTTGCACATGCCAGGCGAGCACTCGACCAACTGAGCTGTATCCCCAGCCCCCAATGATGAGTTTTATTAAATTAGCTGTGGGCTTTTTAATAACATCTTAAAGTTTTTTTGTTGTTGCATTTTGTCCAGATGACAGAAAATAATTTTGGATTAAAGAAGATAGAAATCAGTGTTTCAGAGGCTGAAAAGCGAACTGGAAGAAATGCCATGAACATGCAAGAAACATATACAGCTTACCTCATTGAAACAAGGTTGGTGATGAGAATTAGACTTAAGTTTAGATAGGAAGCTTTTTTTCTGGTAGCTTTAGTTTAAAGTTTGGTGGAATAAGATTGAGTAAGGATAAAGTCACTGGTTTTTAATTCCCTTTGAAGTTTTTGTGTGTGTTCCTGTTTGTAGGAAGATTTTTTTGTTTTGTTTTGTTTTTTTGGTTCTAAGGATTGAACCTAAGGCCTTGATGGTATAGGAGATGTACAGATAGTATAGGTATTATTGAATAATCATTCCATGATTGGATAAATGGGGTAGTTTGGGGGGTCCACTGAAGTCCTACCTATGTTTTGGCATTTTGCACTGAATAGATCCTGCTTTAAATGACCATTATTGGGGGAGGTACTGGGGATTGAACCCAGGGGCACTTAACAACTGAGCCATATCCCCAACCCCACCCCTTTTTAAAAAATTTTTATTTTTTGAGACAGGGTCTTGCTAAGCTCTTATTAGGGTCTCACTAAGTTGCCAAGGCTGGTCTTAGACTTGCAATCCTCCTAATCCTCCCAAGTTGCTGGGATCACAGACATACAACACACTTGGCTCCTTTTTTTTTTCTTTTTTGTTATGCAGGTTTTCTACCTACCTTGCAGGTGTGCTGGTTATAGGCTTTATTTATTAGCAAGATATTGAACCCAGGAATGATTTCCCATTGAGTTATATCCCCAGCTTTTTTGGGGGGAGGGGGTGCCAGGGATTGAACTCAGAGGGTACTTGACCATTCACTGAGCCACATCCCCAGCCCGATTTTGTATTTTATTTACAGACAGGGTCTCACTGGGTTGCTTAGTGCCCTACTTTTTGCTGAGGCTGGCTTTAAACTTGTGATCCTTCTGTCTCAGCCTCCCAAGCTGCTGGAATTACAGATGTGCCCCGTGCCTGGCTTAGTTTTATTTTTGAGACAGGGTCTCACTAAGTTGCTTAGGGCCTTACTATATTTTTGAGACTGGCCTGGAACTTGCAGTCCTCCTGCCTTAGCTTCCGGAATCCCTGGGATTACAGACATGCACCATTGTGCCCAGTGTAAGATGTAGGTTTTGTTGGTAGCTAGTTTGAAACTTGAGATTAACCCAAATATTTCTTCAGCTAGGGTTAGAAATCTGTTTGTATTAATTTTTTGTTGTTTTATCTTGTGTTTTGTGGGGTTTTTTTGTTTGTTTCTTATGTGTTTTTGTGTGTGTGTGTGTGCTGGGGATGACCTGTGGCCTTCTTTAAGCTGGGCAAGCACTCTACCTCTGAGCTGTATATCCCAGGCCTTTTTTAATTGTTTTGAGGCAGGTCTCACTAAGTTTCTCAGGCTGGCATTGACCTTGTGATCCCTCTGCTTTAATCTCCTAAATTCACTGGAATTATAGGCCTGTGCCACCCTACTTGGCTTCCTGGATTGGAATGGTTGTTTGTTATAGCTAATGCTTAGGTCAACTCTTTAAGATGAGTTTTGCTTTAATAGTTCCATATTTTTCCACAGAAGCCATTTGTACACTTTTGTATTTCATATTTTGTTTCCTTTTTATTAATGCATAATTAAATAGATTTAGTGGTTAACTTAATATATAAATAATAAAAGCAAGCAACTATTGCCAGATGTGGTGGTACATACCTGTAGTCCCAGCTATTCAGGAGGCTGAGGCAGGAAGATTGCTTTGGGTCCAGGAATTCGAGGTCCTCCTGGGCAACATAGCAAGACCCTGTCTCAAAAAGACAAAACCAAAAACTTAATAACTATTTTTCTGAGCATAGAGTGAGATAAATATGTTTTCAAATTTTACTTATTTCTGAAACTGATGTAGCCTCTGGGTCTTTATGCACATTGTGGCATATGTGTATTTCTTGGAGGACAAATAAATTATTGTCAAGCAAATACTTAGAAAATGAGAAGGTCTTCCCAGATCAGCAGAAGCAGCAGCCAGAGCAGCTGCAGCCTATGCCCTCTGCCACTGCCCCCCCCATTTCCTCTTTCCTCCTCTTCCTCCTACACCCGGCCCACCAGTTTTTGGCTTTCACCCAGACCAGTGACCAAAGACTTGACCACTCGAAGTCCAGCTCCCCATAACACTGCTCGACATGGACACTGGTGTTATTGAAAGTGGATTAAATGTCACTTTCACCATTTGCCTACTTATGCATGGAAAGGAAGTTGGCAGTATCATCGGAAAGAAAGGAGAATCAGTTGAGAAGATGCTCAAGGAGAGTGGTACATGCATCAATCTCTTAGAAGGAAATTGTCCCCAAGAGAATTATCACTTTGGCTGGACCTGTTAATGCCATCTTCAAAGCCTTTGCAATGATCATTGACAAACTGGAAGAGGACATTAGCAGCTCTATGACCAATAGCACAGTTGCCAGTAGACCTGGTCATTCTGAGGCTGGTGGTCCCTGCTAGTGTGGCTCTCTTATTGGTAATGGTGGCTGCAAGATTAAGGAAATATGAGAGAGTACAGGGGTTCAAATCCAGGTGGCAGGGGATATGCTCCCCAATTCAACTGAGTGGGCCATCACTATTGCTGGCATTCTGCAATCCATCATTGAGTGTGTCAAACAGATCTGTGCGGTCATTTTGGAGTCCCTACCCCGAAGGGTGTGACCATCCCATACCTGCCCAAGCCATCAAGTTCTCCAGTCATCTTTGCAGGAGGTCAGGACAGGTACAGCACAGGCAGCGACAGTACGAGCTTTCTTCACACCACCCTGCCCATGTTCCTCAACCACCTCTAGAGGCCTATACCATTCNTTTCTCTCTCTTTCTTTTTTTTTTTTTTTTCTGTTTCTTCTTTCATTTTCAGATAAGCTCTCATTTAGTTGCTTAGGACCTTCCTAAGTTGCTGAGGCTGGTTTTGAACTTGTGATCCTCCTGCTTCAGCCTCCCAAGCTGCTGGGATTATAGGTGGGTGCCATCATGCCCAGCTCAAGAAACTTTTTAAAAGTTATTTTCTAGCTCAGTGATGATTTTCCGATGTTTTTGAAGGTGACTCAGTTTTGTTTTGGGTTTTTTTCTTTTTTCTTTTTCTTTTTTTTTTTTTATGGTGCCAGGGACTAAACACAGGGATGAACTATCACTGAGCTACATTTTCAGCCCTTTGTATTTTTTATTTGAGACAGGGTCTTGTTTAGTTGCCCAGGCTGGCCTCAAACTTGAGATCTGCTCAGCCTTCCAAATAGCTGGGATTATGGATGTGTGCCACCATACCCAGCTCTGTTTATTTAAATATTTACTACAATTTGCAGGTTTTGTATATTGAGCTTGTATTTATTTTTATTATCAGAAAAACTTAAACTTACCAGGTATGATGACACATACCTATAATCCCAGGGCCTTGGGAGGCTGTGGCAGGAGGGTCGCAAGTTTGAGACCTGCCTTGGCAATTTAGCAAGACCCTCAGTAACCCAGTGAGAACCTGTCTCAGAAGGAAAAAGGATTGGGGATGTAGCTCTGTGTTCAAGTGCCCCTGTACCAAAAAAAAAAAGAAAGAAAAAAGAAAAACTTAAGCAAATATTGACTAATTGGTAATATGGAGCTACATGCCAGGCAACTTTCAAAACTCTTTTCATACATAGACTCATTAAATGTTCTCAGTGACTGTTGAGTTAGGTACTGTCTTTGTTTGTACTGCCATAATAAAATCCCAAAGACCTTACTTCCTAATACCATTATTTTGGGGGTTAGGATTTCAGCATAGGAGTTTTGAGGGACATAACATTCAGTTCATTTTAGGTACTGTTGTTTCCATTTTACAAATGAGGAAACTGAGGCAGAGAGAGGTTTGACAATTTGCCCAGAGTTACACAGCTAATATGTAGCAGCGATGGTATTCAAATTCTGGCAAGACAAGCACTGTTATTGAGTCACAACCCTAGTGACTTTATAATTTTTGTGCTTTGGGTTGTGTTTTTTTTGGGGGGGGGTGTGTATACTGGGGATTGAACTTAGGGGCACTCGACCACTGAGCCACATCCCAGCCCTATTTCATATATTATTTAGAGATTCAGGGTCTCACTGAGTTGCTTAGCACCTTGCTTTTGCTGAGGCTGGCTTTGCATTTGTGATCCTCCTGTCTTAACTCCTAAACTGCTGGGATTACAGGTGCCTAGCCTTGGGTTATGTTTTAAATCCTAACTGACTTTATTTTGTTTTTGTTCTGTCATATTTTATACTTTCTTACTTTGGTTTCTATTTTGGGGTTTTCCTTTATAGACCATAATTTCTTTTGTTTTATCTTCACCAGTAATTTGGAAGGTATGTATCCTTTTTCCTCCCCAATACATAACTTTAACAAAGTTATTTATATTATGTATAACCATTTCAAATTTTAAAAAAAATCTCAAATTTATGAGTAAGTACAGTACAAAGAACCTTTTTTGCTGAACTATTTGAAATCAGGTTGCCAACATGAATGTTGCCTGTTCTCATCTGCTTATGTATTTCAGGGACACAGATATTCTCCTACCTTACCATAACACTACCTTCAAAATCAGGAAAAAAACATTGATAAATGAGTATTATCTAATCCTCAGACTCTATTTGTGTCTCTAGTTGTACCAATAATGTTCTTCAGGGTTAAATGCTTCAGTGCAGAGTCTTTATTGAATTTAGTTGTAGCTAAATTCTTTGGTCTCCTCCAATCTCGAAGAGTTCCTCAGTTTTTACTTTTATGACCTTGACCTTTTTGAAGAGTAGAGACCAGTTTTGCAGAATTGCCCTCATTATTAGGTCCAGGTTGTGCATCTTTGGCAGAAATTTTCACTAAAGTGATAACTGTGTTATAATTAGATTTTTTTTTTTTTTTTTACTTTGCACAGGATTTCAGTTTACTTAGTTTGAATACTTTGAACATTATTGTTTTCCTGATTGTAAAGATACTCTTTTCTTTTGTGTTTAATTTTATGGAGACAAGCTTTGAAATTATGAAAATATCTCATTCCATCTCAAACTTTATATTTGTGTATTTATATCAGTATAAGCTAGTGGATTTTATTTTGTTTTCTAACCACTTATTGAGGTATAATTTATATCCCATAAAATTCACTTATTGTAAATGTATAATTCAGTCTTTTTCAGTAAGTTTACAGAGTTGTGAAACCATCATCACAAGTTTTAGAACATTTCTATTTTTCCAAACAAGTTCTCTCCCCCTTAGAGTTTAATCATCTCACTTTCCATCCTCAGTCATATAATTGGAATTTTTCAATCTGTTGTCATTTGAGTTTGGCTTCTTAGACCACATAATGTTTTTGAATTTCATATGTTGTACAGTGTATTAGTAGTTTCTTTTTATTGCTGGAGAATATTTGATTGGATCTTTCACATTTTGTTTACTCACCATTTTATGGACATTGGGATTGTTTTAGTTTTTAGCCATTACAAATTTTGTGTGGATATGTGTTTTCATTTCTCTTGGGTAGATTGGTAGGAGTGTAATTGCTGATCATATGTGTAAGTTTATATTTAATTTTTTAAGAAGCTGTCACTGTTTTCCAAAATGATTCTACCATGAATCATTCTTACCAGCTATAGTGGCGAATGCCTGCAATTTGAGCAACTTGGGAGACTTGGCGGGGGGGGGGGGGGGGGGGACTGGGGATCTCAAATTCATGTCCAGCATCAGCCACTTAGCAAGACCCTAAGCAACTTACTATCTCAAAATATTGTAAGGGCTAGGGATGGAACCAGTGATAAATCATGAAGAAAACAAATAAACAACAAAAAAAGTGGAGTTTATAATCTGCTTTTACAGTAATATTAGTTTTGTGATTGTCTATGTACTTACTTTTCATTGAGATCTGTTTTCCTTCATATAGCTTTGAATTGCTGTCAAGTGCCTTTCAATTTCACCTTGCAGATCTTCTTTGGGCATTTCTTTTTCTTTTTTTTTTTTTTAATATTTTTAGTTGTAGTTGGACACAATACTTTTATTTCACTTATTTATTTTTATGTGGTGCTGAGGATGGAACCCAGGTTCTCCCACATGGGAGGCAAGCACTCTACCGCTGAGCCACAACCCCAGACCTTCTTTGGGCATTTCTTATGGGGCAAATCTAAAAACTCCCTAGGTTGTTGTTTTTTGTTTAAACCAGGAATTCAATCCAGGGATGCTTTACCACTGAGCTATATCCCTAGACCTTTTTATTTTTAATTTTGAGACATGATCTCACTAAGTTGCTTGTGGCCTGGCTAAGTTGCTAAGGTTGACCTTGAACTTGCTTTCCTCCCGCCTTAGCTTCCCAAGTTGCTGGAGTTAGAGGTGTGCACCACCATGCCTGGCTCCCTCAGTTTTTGTTTGAGACTGTCTTTGTTCCTACATCTTTATTGGATATTTTTGCCAGGTATAGGATTATTGTTTGACAGGTTTGTTTAGCACTGTGAACACTCACTGCCCTTTAAACCAGAATTTTTTTTCTTTCTGAGTACTGCTTATTAAACCTATTGCTTTGCACAGACTAGGCAAGGACTCCACCACTGAATACGTCCCCATCTCCTTTTTAACACTTTATTTGAGATGGACTGCTAAGCTGCCAGGTTGACCTTGAACTTGTGATCCTCTTGCCTTCCTCCTGAGTAGCTGGGATTACAGGCATGTACCATCACGTCTGGCTAGCTTCCAGAGTTTCTTTTCTTCTTCTTCTTTAAATCAACCTTCAATGCATAAAAAATACCTACTCTTACATGATAGAAAAATATCTACTCCACGTTTGCATTGATTCACACCCAAGGCTTTCCCCAAAATGTACAATATGAGGCAACACTTAAACTATGGTGTGGACGGACCACGTGGAGAAAACCTTTGGAGTTTCTGATGAGAAGCCTGCTGTAATCCTATAGAGAATCCCTTGTATGTAATGAGTTGTTTGTTTCTTGTTACTTTCAGGAATCTGTCTTCTCTTGGAAAAGTTTGATTAAAATGTGCCCCAATGGACTCATTTTATTTGGAGTTTGTTGAGCTTCTTGTTTATATTTATGTCTTTTATCAAATTTGTAAAGTTTTCAGTCATTTCTTCTGATATTCTTTTTTAAAATATATATGTATTTTAGTTGTAAATGGACCTTTATTTTATTTATATATAGTGCTGAGACTCAAACCCAAGGCTTCACACATGCAAGGCAAGTGCTGTACCACTGAGCCACAACCCCAGCCCCTCTTCTTCTTCTTTTTTTTTAATATCTTTTAGTTGTTGGTAGACCTTTATTTTGTTTATTTTTATGTGGTGCTGAGAATCGAACCCAGTTCCTCACACATGCCAGGCAAGTGCGCTACCACTGAGCCATAACCCCAGCCCATCTTCTGATATTCTTTATGCCTCTTTCTTTCTCCTGTCTCTCCTGGGATTTGCCACAGTATTCCTTTGGACACTGTTCACTTCAGTCTTCTTTCTTTCCTTCCTTCCTTCCTTCCTTCCCTCCCCTCCTTCCCTCCCTTCCTCTCTCCCTCTTTTCCTCCCTCCTTCCTTCCTTCTTTGCCTTGAACTTGATAATTTTTATTTTCCTGTCTTCCAGGTTGCTGATTTCTTTATGTACTCACTCAAATCTGCGTTTGAATCTCTAGGGAATTTTTATGTCAGTTCGAGTACTTTTCAGCTTCAGCAAAACTTATTGTTTTTTGTTTGTTTGNATGATTTTTTGTTTTTGTTTGTTTGTTTGTTTGTTTTGTGGTGCTGGGGATTGAACCCAGGGCCTTGCACATGCCAGGCGAGCACTCGACCAACTGAGCTGTATCCCCAGCCCCCAATGATGAGTTTTATTAAATTAGCTGTGGGCTTTTTAATAACATCTTAAAGTTTTTTTGTTGTTGCATTTTGTCCAGATGACAGAAAATAATTTTGGATTAAAGAAGATAGAAATCAGTGTTTCAGAGGCTGAAAAGCGAACTGGAAGAAATGCCATGAACATGCAAGAAACATATACAGCTTACCTCATTGAAACAAGGTTGGTGATGAGAATTAGACTTAAGTTTAGATAGGAAGCTTTTTTTCTGGTAGCTTTAGTTTAAAGTTTGGTGGAATAAGATTGAGTAAGGATAAAGTCACTGGTTTTTAATTCCCTTTGAAGTTTTTGTGTGTGTTCCTGTTTGTAGGAAGATTTTTTTGTTTTGTTTTGTTTTTTTGGTTCTAAGGATTGAACCTAAGGCCTTGATGGTATAGGAGATGTACAGATAGTATAGGTATTATTGAATAATCATTCCATGATTGGATAAATGGGGTAGTTTGGGGGGTCCACTGAAGTCCTACCTATGTTTTGGCATTTTGCACTGAATAGATCCTGCTTTAAATGACCATTATTGGGGGAGGTACTGGGGATTGAACCCAGGGGCACTTAACAACTGAGCCATATCCCCAACCCCACCCCTTTTTAAAAAATTTTTATTTTTTGAGACAGGGTCTTGCTAAGCTCTTATTAGGGTCTCACTAAGTTGCCAAGGCTGGTCTTAGACTTGCAATCCTCCTAATCCTCCCAAGTTGCTGGGATCACAGACATACAACACACTTGGCTCCTTTTTTTTTTCTTTTTTGTTATGCAGGTTTTCTACCTACCTTGCAGGTGTGCTGGTTATAGGCTTTATTTATTAGCAAGATATTGAACCCAGGAATGATTTCCCATTGAGTTATATCCCCAGCTTTTTTGGGGGGAGGGGGTGCCAGGGATTGAACTCAGAGGGTACTTGACCATTCACTGAGCCACATCCCCAGCCCGATTTTGTATTTTATTTACAGACA
The DNA here is from genome assembly GCF_001458135.2 of Marmota marmota marmota. Taxonomy (NCBI): domain Eukaryota; kingdom Metazoa; phylum Chordata; class Mammalia; order Rodentia; family Sciuridae; genus Marmota; species Marmota marmota. The sequence continues at coordinate 3,048,292 of NW_026000240.1, forward strand.
GGGTCTCACTGGGTTGCTTAGTGCCCTACTTTTTGCTGAGGCTGGCTTTAAACTTGTGATCCTTCTGTCTCAGCCTCCCAAGCTGCTGGAATTACAGATGTGCCCCGTGCCTGGCTTAGTTTTATTTTTGAGACAGGGTCTCACTAAGTTGCTTAGGGCCTTACTATATTTTTGAGACTGGCCTGGAACTTGCAGTCCTCCTGCCTTAGCTTCCGGAATCCCTGGGATTACAGACATGCACCATTGTGCCCAGTGTAAGATGTAGGTTTTGTTGGTAGCTAGTTTGAAACTTGAGATTAACCCAAATATTTCTTCAGCTAGGGTTAGAAATCTGTTTGTATTAATTTTTTGTTGTTTTATCTTGTGTTTTGTGGGGTTTTTTTGTTTGTTTCTTATGTGTTTTTGTGTGTGTGTGTGTGCTGGGGATGACCTGTGGCCTTCTTTAAGCTGGGCAAGCACTCTACCTCTGAGCTGTATATCCCAGGCCTTTTTTAATTGTTTTGAGGCAGGTCTCACTAAGTTTCTCAGGCTGGCATTGACCTTGTGATCCCTCTGCTTTAATCTCCTAAATTCACTGGAATTATAGGCCTGTGCCACCCTACTTGGCTTCCTGGATTGGAATGGTTGTTTGTTATAGCTAATGCTTAGGTCAACTCTTTAAGATGAGTTTTGCTTTAATAGTTCCATATTTTTCCACAGAAGCCATTTGTACACTTTTGTATTTCATATTTTGTTTCCTTTTTATTAATGCATAATTAAATAGATTTAGTGGTTAACTTAATATATAAATAATAAAAGCAAGCAACTATTGCCAGATGTGGTGGTACATACCTGTAGTCCCAGCTATTCAGGAGGCTGAGGCAGGAAGATTGCTTTGGGTCCAGGAATTCGAGGTCCTCCTGGGCAACATAGCAAGACCCTGTCTCAAAAAGACAAAACCAAAAACTTAATAACTATTTTTCTGAGCATAGAGTGAGATAAATATGTTTTCAAATTTTACTTATTTCTGAAACTGATGTAGCCTCTGGGTCTTTATGCACATTGTGGCATATGTGTATTTCTTGGAGGACAAATAAATTATTGTCAAGCAAATACTTAGAAAATGAGAAGGTCTTCCCAGATCAGCAGAAGCAGCAGCCAGAGCAGCTGCAGCCTATGCCCTCTGCCACTGCCCCCCCCATTTCCTCTTTCCTCCTCTTCCTCCTACACCCGGCCCACCAGTTTTTGGCTTTCACCCAGACCAGTGACCAAAGACTTGACCACTCGAAGTCCAGCTCCCCATAACACTGCTCGACATGGACACTGGTGTTATTGAAAGTGGATTAAATGTCACTTTCACCATTTGCCTACTTATGCATGGAAAGGAAGTTGGCAGTATCATCGGAAAGAAAGGAGAATCAGTTGAGAAGATGCTCAAGGAGAGTGGTACATGCATCAATCTCTTAGAAGGAAATTGTCCCCAAGAGAATTATCACTTTGGCTGGACCTGTTAATGCCATCTTCAAAGCCTTTGCAATGATCATTGACAAACTGGAAGAGGACATTAGCAGCTCTATGACCAATAGCACAGTTGCCAGTAGACCTGGTCATTCTGAGGCTGGTGGTCCCTGCTAGTGTGGCTCTCTTATTGGTAATGGTGGCTGCAAGATTAAGGAAATATGAGAGAGTACAGGGGTTCAAATCCAGGTGGCAGGGGATATGCTCCCCAATTCAACTGAGTGGGCCATCACTATTGCTGGCATTCTGCAATCCATCATTGAGTGTGTCAAACAGATCTGTGCGGTCATTTTGGAGTCCCTACCCCGAAGGGTGTGACCATCCCATACCTGCCCAAGCCATCAAGTTCTCCAGTCATCTTTGCAGGAGGTCAGGACAGGTACAGCACAGGCAGCGACAGTACGAGCTTTCTTCACACCACCCTGCCCATGTTCCTCAACCACCTCTAGAGGCCTATACCATTCAAGGACAATATGCCATTCCACAGCCAGGTTTGACCAAGCTGCACCAGTTGGCAATGCAACAGTCTCATTTTCCTATGACGCATGGTAATACTGGATTCAGTGCAGGTTTGGATTCATCTGCTCAGACTACTTCTCATGAACTCACCATTCCAAACGACTTGATTGGCTGCATAATCTGGCGTCAAGGCACCAAAATCAATGAGATCCGTCAGATGTCTGGCACAGATCAAAATTGTGAACCCAGTGGAAGGATCCACTGATAGGCAGGTTACTGTCACTGGATCTGCTGCCAGCATTAACCTGGCTCAGTATTTAATCAAAGTCAGGCTTTCCTCGGAGACGGGTGGCATGGGAAGCAGCTAGAACAATGCAGATTCATCCATAATCCCTTTCTGCTGTTCACCAACACCCATAATCCATCTGCATAGTTTCCGAACAGTCAGCGATTCCAGGTTTTAACTAGTTTGTAAATTTTCAGTTTCTACACACTTTATCTTCCACTCATGATTTTTTAATTAAAGCCTTTTAATTCCTTTTTCTGTTCAGCTGTTAATGCTGAGATCTATATTTAGTTTTATAAGCTTCTCCCCTTTTTTTTGGCTCATGAATTTTTCTGTTTGTCGTGGAAATGTAAGAGTGAACTATTAATAATTTCAGTTTAGTTCTGTAATAGGAATTTTTCCAAAAAATTAAAAAAAAAAAAGAAAATAAGAAGGTTTAAAAGATTGATGGTTTATAACAGTGCTTGCATTGGGAGACTTTTCAATAGTCAAAATACTTTAATATAATATACTATAATATAATATAATATAAGTTGAACTGTATATAGATGACACATGGCATTTTCTGCCAGCTCTTTATAATTATAATTGAAGATGAGTATTGATGAATTTTTATAACTTCTCTTCCGCACACTTTCACAACTAATTAATATTTTACTCTTGTGCATATCTCTTGATACTCAGATTCATTTAATTCATTTATAACCTGAATTGAGGTTTTGTGGGTCTTGGTCTTTGTTGTGAATGTTGTCATCTCATTGGACAATAGTGAAGTTAAAATTACTTTCTTCTTAATAGACTAGCTAGCTGAGCCTGACTTTTATCATACTGTAAAACCAATTATGAGATAGATTGAGGCTTTCAGAATATTCCTAATACAATTATTAGGTTCAAATCATTTTTCTATAACAGGAAACAAAGTGCTTAGGAGTAAGGGCTTGGTATCAGGTGGATCTGAGTGCTCTACCCACAGATCCTTGTGATTATAAGCAGGGCACATATGTGCAGCTGCTTCCTCATCTGTAGAATGAGGATAGTAAATCCCTGTTTCACCAGGTTGAATAAATTAGTGAAAAAATACATGAAAGTTCTTTCCTCAATGCCTGGTTGAAAAGCAGTTAGGAAATAGAAGGAAATAGTACTTAGAGGTATACTTTTTAGAGGATGTTTTGATTATGTGTATGTATTTTTATAAAGTAATAAAAATGTTTTTTGATTCCTTTCAGGTCAGTTGAACATGCTGATGGTCAGAGTGTCCTAACAGACTCACTGTGGAGGAGATATAGTGAGTTTGAGTTGTTGAGAAACTACCTTTTAGTTTACTATCCACATATTGTTGTGCCACCTCTACCAGAAAAACGGGTAAGAAGCAAGATGGCAGTAGTTAAAAGTACTATACATTGAGACTCTTCTTAATGATTGTTTTATTTACCTAGGCAGAATTTGTTTGGCATAAACTCTCTGCTGACAACATGGATCCGGATTTTGTGGAAAGACGACGGATTGGTTTAGAAAACTTTCTCTTAAGAGTTGCGTCACATCCTATCCTTTGTAGAGACAAAATCTTCTATTTGTTTTTAACACAGGTATCTTTTTAAAATGTTCATTTGACTTTTTTTTTTTTTAATGACAAAGTCCACTAATATGTAAAATTATAATGCACCTATTTAAAACATGTAGAATGTTTATTTCTTTTTTCTTTTTTGGTGGTTCTAGGGATTGAACCCAGGGCTTTGCACATGATAGGTGAGAACACTATCAATGAGCTTCATCCCCAGACCTTTTTAATAAAAACATGTTTTGAATCAGAGTCTCAATGAATTACAGGAGCTGGCCTTGAACTTGTGATCATCTTTCCCCAGCCTCCCAAATAGCTGGGCTTACAGGCATGCACCAACTCAGCCAGCTAAACTGTAGAATGCTTTTATTTTGGTACAGAAATTGAACCCAGGGACATTTCACCACTGAGCTATACCTTCAGGTCTTTTTTTATTTTTTTATTTTTTATTTTGATACGGGGTCTCCCTGTGTTGCTTAGGGTCTTGCTAAGTGCTGAGGCTGACCTCAAACTTGTAATTCTCCTTAGCCTCTCTTTTTTTTCCCTATAGCTTTATTGAGATAAAATTAAAGTACAATAAAATGTACATATTTTAAGTATGCAATTGATCAATTTTGACATGTATGCAACCAGTACAATCAATATAGAAAGCATTTCTACAAGTTGTTTTTAATTTGAAATCATGCAAACTGTATTTCTTGAATGATTTATTAAACCTTAAGATATATAGATATACACCTCACCCCACATGTCAACTATTTCAAAATTAAATGGCATGCTTATCTCAGAGGTCAAGGAAGAAAGCACAAGAAAAGTAATTAAAAAGTGCTTTGAACTAAGTGATAATCAAAGCTTAAAATATCAGGATCTCTGGGATGGAACAGTACTCAGATGAACATTTATAACTTAAAGTATTTGTATTAGAAAGAATAGAATAACAAATTATTTTCAAATTATGTAATAGGAAAGAAAAAATAAGAGTAGGAGCAGAAATATATGAAATAGAGAAGAAATAATACAGCTAAAAGTTGATAAAACATAAACGAGTATAATCAAGAAAAAGCAAGAACACAAAAATTAACATCAATGGAGAGGGAGCTATCAAAATAACCCTACAGATACTGAAAATATACTAAGGTAATATTACAATTGTATGCCAACTTATGTGATAGCTTACATAACGTGCTCTATATTAGAGAAGGATCTGTGTGCTACTGAGAAGAATATGTATTCAGTCATTAATGGATGAAATATTCTATATATATCTGTTAAGTCTAAATTATCAAATGGTTTGTTTGTTTGTTTGTTTGTTTTGATACCAGGGATTGAATTCAGGGACACTTGGCCACTGAGCCACATCCCCAGCCCCATTTTGTATTTTATTTAGAGACAGGGTCTCACTGAGTTGCTTAGCGCCTTGCTGTTGTTAAGTCTAACTTTGAACTCTTGATCCTCCTGTCTTAGCTTCCTGAGCTGCTGGGTCAATGTATTTTTTACTTCTATAGCTTTATGTAGTTATTGCAGGATCTATCCAGTGGTGATAGAGGCATGCTAAAGTTACCCAGTATTATTGTGCTGTGGTCTGTTTGATTCTTGAAATTGAGAAGGGTTTGATGTATGTAGATGCTCTATTGTTTGGGGCATAAATATGTATGGTTGTTATGTATTATTGATCTATAATTCCCTCACGCAGCATGAAATGGCCTTCTTTGTCCCTTCTGATTAACTTTGGCTTGAAGTCTACTTTATCTGATTTGAGGATAGAAATCCCTGCTGATTTACATGATCCATGTGAGTGATATGTTTTTCCCCATCCTTTCACCTTTGGTCTGTGGATGTGTTTGCCTATGAGATGAGTCTTTTGGAGATAGCATGTTGTTAGGTCTTGTTTTTTAATCCAGTCTGCCAGTCTGTTTCTTTTGATTGATGACTTTAGGCCATTAATGTTCAAGGTTATTATTGAGATATGATTTATATTCCTGGTCATTTGGGTTCATTACTAGTTTTTAATTTGAATTAGTTTCTCCTTTGATTAACTATTCCTTTAGTGTAGCTCCTCACTTTGCCAGTTTCACTTTTTTTTTTTCATTTCATCTTCATGGAATATTTTGTTGAAAATATTCTGTAGTGTAGGCTTTCTGTTGCAAATTCTTTAGTTTATCATAGAAGATTTTTATTTCATCTTCAAATCTGAAGCTTAATTTTGCTGGATATAGGATTCTTGGTTGGCATTCATTTTCTTTCAGAGCTTGGCATATGTTATACTAAGGACCTCATAGCTTTGAGGGTCTGGGTTGTGAAATCAGCTGAGATCTGAATTGGTTTCCCCCTATATGTATTCTGATATTTTTCTCTTGTAGCCTTTAAAATTCTATCCTTATTCTGTATGCTAGGCATTTTTATTATAACATGGCTTGGTTTGGGTCCTGTAAGCCTCTTGTATTTGATTTTCTATTCATTCTTTAGGTTTGGGAAATTTTTCTGATATTTTTTCATTGAAAAGATTTGTGCATTCCTTTGGTTTATATCTCCACATCTTCATCTATCTCAATAAATCTCAAATTTGGTCTTTTGATGTTATCCTATAGTTCTTGAAAGTTCTATTCATGATTTCTTAACATCTATCTCTCCATGGTCAACTCTGTTTTCAAGATTTTATGTTTTGTCTTCATTGCCTGAGGTTCTGTCTTCCAAGTGGTCTAGTCTGTTTATAATGCTTTCTATTGAATTTTTAATTTGATCTATTGTTTCCTTCATTTCAAGGATTTCCCCCACCCCATCTCTGCTTCTTCTTTGTTTTTTTTTTTTTTT
>NW_026000240.1:3055270-3100584 GCF_001458135.2 Marmota marmota marmota
AGAGAGAGAGAGAATTTTAATATTTATTTTTTAGTTTTTCGGCGGACACAACATCTTTGTTTGTATGTGGTGCTGAGGATCGAACCCGGGCTGCACGCTTGAGCCACATCCCCAGCCCCCCATCTCTGCTTCTTTATTGAAGTGATCTTTCACTTCCTGTAGTTTCTTTCTGGTTTCATTTTTTATTCTGCCCTTTACTTTGCAGATCAATTTAACTATGTACATTCTAATCTCTCTCTGACATTTCTTCCTCTGTGTGTCAATGGATTCTGTTCTGGAGTATTTTGGCTTGTTTGGGGTGATTTGTTCCCTTGCTTTTTAATGTTTTTTGTGTGTCTACCCTTTAACAGTATGGATCTGAGGCAGCAGAGTTTCTACCCTGTGGACTTATAATGTCCCTAAAGGTTTCCAGTACCTCACCATTTAGGGGGAGACAAATGATAACAACAACCAATGCAAACAATATACAGCATTAAACCAAATAATTCCTGCTATGACATCTACAATGTTAATTATCACAATAAACAGAAATGATGAACAGCTATTGCCTACCATAAAAACAGCGAATTTGCAAAAGGGTTTATAATTTCAAATGGTGAACAGGGAAAAGGACAGAAGTGATATAGGATGTGATGATTATGAGGAAGAGAGAAGAAGAAGTAAAAAATTAAAGGAAGAGTGAAGGAGAACAATAGATATTGGCTGATAACAGAGGAAAAGAGAATCAAGGGAAACAGGAGAAAAAAACATAAAGTAAAATGTTTTTTTAAAAATTGAAAATAAAAATAATATAAAACAAAACTAAAATATACTAATCAAATGTCCTGGTTCACAAAAAACCAATCCATGAAAAATTGCTGGCTTCAAAAATGCTAGAAGTGAGGGGAAAAAAAGCCAAATATGAATATGTATAAATGTCCATGTACCATTAAGGTCACAATTAAACAGAAAAAGAATTAAAAAAAAAAAAGATCTTGATGAAAATTTAAAAAATTCTTTCCATTGGAGTTCAAAAGATTTTCAGCTTCTCTTGTCAGCAGTTTTAGGTGGGATAATCTGGAGCTGATGCTCCACCCTCTTTATTGCTAGAATGAGAGATGTAATCCAGTAGGTGGAGTTCCTGGAGGCAGGGTTTAGGTTTAGGTGGGTTCCAGGCTCTTTGCTGATTGCCAGTTGTTCTGGAGATTTTAAATCAGCACCTCCAGCACCCAGCACTTGCAGGTCCACGCTCGAACACTGTACCCTAGGGATCTCCCCTGGATTCTACTTGTGTTTTGGGGGACCCAATTTTTAGTCCCCTACATCACCTGCGGACCCCACATTTCCTCTCAAGTTCAGTCTCCAGTGAAGAGAATCTCTCCTGCCTCTGCCCTTCCAAGTTCCCAGCCAGATGCATCTGTCTCAGCAGGTCCTGTGAACAGTCAGATTGGAGAAGGAGGGATAGAGCCAAGTAGGTTTTCACAACCAGTTGTCCACTTTGTCAAACTCTCTCCACGTTTGATTTTTCTCTTGGTCACTTAAGCACACTCTATTTTGTGAAGTGTATGTTTACCAGGCCTGTATTTTGGGCCAAACTCCGTTTTGCCAAGAATGGGCCCTCTCAGGTGTGAGCCCCGCAGTGGCTGCAAAATGGTTCCTTCCTTTGTCTTCTACACTCCTTCTGGAAAGATGGTGGCTTCTTTCTCCGCTCACAGATATTGTGCGGCACATCTTTCAGGTTTGCTGGGCAATGCTCTTGATCTCTAAATGCTCTGTACATGCCTCAAGCCTCCCCAAAATGCGGGTTCCTTTAATTTCCTTATCCCTCCACAACTGTGGCTGGTGCTTTTGGCTCAGTTGCTGCAGCGACTATGCCTCTAGGGATTTCTTCCTTATTTTATTATATCTAACTTCCTGTGTCCCCAGTCTGCTTTGAATGTCTAGTTTTAAATTCCAGTAAAGTCCCCCTGCTTTTTTTTGTTGTTGTTCACCCACTTTGCTGGGAAGCTGCCTGTTTGCTTTCTTGGTTTCACTATGGAGCAGCCAGGAACATGACCCCTTCTTATTCCACTATCTTGAACACACACACACACACACACACACACACCCCTGCACGTTAGCCTTTCGAGTTGCTGAGATTACAGGTGTGCACCACCTAGAATGCTTATTTATTCATTTATTTATTTGTACTGGGGATGGAACCCAGGGGTGCTTGATCACTGAGGCACACCCCAGCTCTTTTTTTTATTTGGGTAGGAGGTATTAAACACAAGGATACATAACCACTGAGCCACATCGCCAGCCCTTTTTGTTTTTTATTTTGAAGCAAGGTCTTACTAAGTTGTTTAGAGCCTCAGTAAGTTCCTGAGGCTGGCTTCGAACCTGCAATCCTGCCTCAGCAGCCTAAGCCACTAGGATTATAGGCATGAGCCAGCTCTTGTTATTGTTTATTTTGAAACAGAATTTTCCTAAGTTGCTTGGGGTCTCAATAAATTTGCTGAGGCTAAATTCAAACGCAGTCCTCCTCTCTCAGCCTTCAGAATCACTGGGAAAAAAAAGGTTTGAGACACCACACTTGATTATAATGCTTATTTTTTCCCCAATTTTTATTTGATTTTTAAAAATAAATGACAACAGAATGCATTACAATTCATATTACACATAAAGAGCACAATTTTTCATATCTCTGGTTGTATACAAAGTATATGGTTATAATGCTTTTTTTTTTTTTTTTAAGAGAGAGTGGGAGAGAGAGAGAGAGAGAATTTTTTAATATTTATTTTTTAGTTCTCGGCGGACACAACATCTTTGTTTGTATGTGGTGCTGAGGATCGAACCCGGGCCGCAAGCACGCCGCAGGCGAGCACGCTACCGCTTGAGCCACATCCCCAGCCCCTATAATGCTTATTTTTAAGGATGTTTTTGGAGCAGGTTTTTTATGTGCAATTTATTGGGTTGGGTTTGGATTTATTGAATTGTTTATTATTCAATTGCAGTATTTTTTTGGTTAGCTTTTTTTTTTTTTTTTGGCACCAGGGAATGAACTCACGGATACTCAATCACTGAGCCACATCCCAGCCCTATTTTTGTATTTTATTTAGTGACAGGGTCTCACTGAGTTGCTTAGTGTCTTGTGATTGCTGAGGCTGGCTTTGAACTCGAGATTCTCCTGTCTCAGCCTCCCCAGCCGCTGGGATTACAGGCGTGTGCCACTATGCCCAGCTTGGTTAGCATTTTTATACTTAATTGAAGATATACTTTTGGTATCACTTAAATGATATCAAAATTAGTCATCAGTTTTTGAAGCCCTAATCTCTAAAATCTTGGGTCCAAATTCTGTTTTATCTTTTGAAATCTGAACTATATGTTTAATTAAAAAATTTTGTTTTAGTTGTAGATGGACACAATACCTTTATTTTATTTATTTAGTTTTATGTGGTACTGTGGATCGAACCCAGTGCCTGACACATGCTAGGCAAGCGCTCTACCATTGAGCTACAACTCCAGTCCCTTATGTTTAATTTTATAATGAAAGAGTTTTTGTAAACTTTTCTCTACCATTTCCCTTGAAATAAGAACAAAATAATACTGAATTATTTTGGATTTTTTTTTTATGTATTGTTTTGCTTTGCAGTAATGGTTTCTAAAATTAACTTTAATTTTTAGGAAGGTAACTGGAAGGAAACTGTGAATGAAACTGGGTTTCAGCTGAAAGTAAGTATATTTGTATGAAGTAATTTGCCGTATTTCTTTACAGTTTCTAGCACAATGCTATACTCTTAATGGGTACTGGGTTAATTTTTTGAATGAATAAATGTCAGAAATCATCTTTGCATCTAATATCATTGATAAGCTTTTCAAAAAAAACACCACAATTCACTTTTGATTTATGTAATTTTTGTTACTAGTTGGACTATAATGGTCAAATTTATTAATTTAATTTTATTAGATAAGAACATTTTGAAGCAGTAATCTAAATACAGGCTATAAAATTTTTCCCCCACAGTATAAACATACTTTTACATCTTTTTCTTTCCTCTTTCCTGACCATTTCCACATGCACCCCTGCCTCCGACAATTGATCACTATTACCAGTGAATGGTACTTCTCAAGAGTCTAGCTTGGATTTTTCCACATGAGTAAACTAAAAGATGAGTTTTTGGTCATGCTGCTTCTGTCAGTTGGGACATGGTGGCCAGTTTGAAACCGATATAGGTATCATTTTGAAAGAGCATCTCTTAAGTGATAAATGCATATTTAGTTTTCATCCAGTTTTTTTCAAGTTTAATCATTAGAATTAATGTTTTGAAATGAGATTGTTATCTGAAAATTGAGGAGTATTGTGGTGAGATGGCTACCCTAATCTACTCTGCTCTCCAAATCTTTCCCCAAAGAAATCTATTGTAAGTTAAAAGCTTTTAAAAGTCTGTCTCTTGTAACCTACTAAGGTAAGTAGATATATAATATAAATTTACATAATTCAGATTGCACATTCGTAATCTGAAAATCTGAAATTCAATGTAGTCTGAAATCTGAAATGCTTCAAAATCCATTTGAGGGGCTGGGGATGTATCTCAAGCGGTAGCACGCTAGCCTGGCATGCGTGCGGCCTGGGTTCGATCCTCAGCACTACATACAAACAAAGATGCTGTGTCCGCCGAAAACTAAAAAATAAATATTAAAAAAAAAAATTCTTTAAAAAAAAATCCATTTGACTGATGCCCACTCAATATGTTTTGGATTTAGGAATAGTTTGGATTATTATTATTAATTTTTTTTGGTACTGGGGATTTAACCCAGGGGCACTCAACCACTGAGCCACTCCCTAGCCCTCTTTTGTATTTTTATTTAGAGACAGGGTCTCACTGAGTTGCTTAGTGCCTCGCTTTTGCTGAGGCTGGCTTTGAATCACAATCCTCCTGCCTCAGCCTCCCAAGCCACTGGGATTATAGGCGTGAGTCACCACACTTGGCTAGTTTGTATTTTGAGATGAGGGGTGTTCAACCAGTAGTCTATGAAAAATATTCCAACATCTCAAAAAACTCCAAAATCTAGACTTTTGGTCCCAAGCATTTCAGATAAGAGATATTCAACCCGATGCTCATTTTGGCAGCATACATGCTAAAATTGAAATAATACAGAGAAGATTAGCATGGCCCCTGCCTAAGGATGATATATTAATTCATGAAGCATTCCATGGTTTTTATATAATTGAAGTGACACTGTGTAAATGTTGACAACGAATTCTGGATAAGTTTCTTTACATTTTATGGAAGCAATATTCTATGTTATAATTTTTTTTTTTTTTTTTTGTACCAGGGATTGAACCCAGGGGTGCTTAACTACTGAGCCACCTCCCCATCCCTGTTTATGTTTTGAGACAGGTTTTGCTTAGTTGCTTAGGACCTTGCTAAGTTGCTGAGGCTGGCCTTAAACTTGTGATCCTCCTGTCTCAGCTTCCTGATCCTCTGGGATTACAGGCATGCACCACCATACCTGGCTTTATGTTATAAATTTTTAAATAAAATTCTATTACTTGCAAAAAAAAACCAGAAAAAATACTCAACCAGTATATAGCATATAAATTGATAAATTATTCACAGGATAATGTAGTACCAAAAGTCATTATAGTATATCCCATAAGAAGAACAAAATATATTCATTCATTTAAAAAAATACCACCCAGATCTTTATGCATTGGTATACAGGTAGTTGAATAGCACAAAATTAACTAGAAAATTATTTTCATATAGAGAAAATGTAATCAAGTTTCTAATTTTGCATGATTAGATTTTAATTTATAAGTATTTTGTTGGCAGTTATACATTAAAAAATTACAGTTTTCTTGATTGAAACTCATTACTTTATAATGCTCAGAGGGAGTGATGGAATTTAGTTTAGGCAAGGACTTGAAATAACTTGAAACTTAGAAAATCATTCTTTAATTTAATAGTGGCTTCTGAAAAATAATCCAAGATATGTTAGAAACTAATAAAAAGTGTAAAAAACCTAAAATACAGTTGTTTTGATGAATTGCCTTTATATAATACAAAATTTTAAAATTTAGTCATTGATTTGTCACCAGTTTAGTCACTTAATTATCTGTGGTTTGTCCTTGAACCCAGTGTTTGGTTGTAACTTTGGAGACCTTGGAAAAATACCTGAATTTCTCTATTATTATAGACTGTACTATTTACATAGCGTGCCATGAATCTTATGTGTGCTTGCTGTTTAAATATTTTGATATAATGTTTTCTATTTGGGTAACCTATGGTTTAAAGCTTGGGTATGGTTTAGACCTTTGGGTTTAAAGTATTTGAAAGGTAGTGCTTAATATATAGTATTAATAATTCATAAAGTCAGTCTTTCAATGAAGTAAAGACTAGAAATAACCTTTATGGAGAGAATTCAGAAACCCACCTGTCGTCTTCTATTCCTTATTTTGTTATGGACATTTCTGACGTCTTTTCTTCTTCCATCAAGGACATGGGCTCTTTAGGGGCAACCTCACATACATGAATATGTACATGCATTCATACAAATGAGGTTCTCCCTGTACATACGTAGGTGTATGTGTATATATAGATGTAAAGTCATGTTTTCCTTATCTGGAGATCATGTGTTTGATGACAATTTAATCACAATTGGAAGCCAATATTTAAGCAAATCTGACTTTTTTGAATATTCAAATGGGTGTAACATAGCTTACTTCCATGCTTTTAGAAATACTTTGGTTCTCTCAGAATTCACTTATTTTATTATAGTTCAGATAGATTGGGCTATTTTACAGACTACAAATATTTTGGCAGAAAATTTACTAAAGTTAAGTAATAGTGAAGACGAGCACATTGTGACAATAGTGACAATGACAACTGAGTCTGATACCAGAAAAGGAGGTAACAAGTGTACGAGGGTCAGATGCACAGTGTAGGTACATTGGGCATGAGGCCAAATGTTCACATATCATTTTAGCCTCCAGGGTCTCAGTGCATGAAAAATGGGTTTGCTAGTAGTTGTTTATAGGGGTTACCTGAAGGCCTCAAGAAAAAGTGAAATTATGCTTGCTTTGTACTGTTAATTCAGTTAATTGTACTGTTAATACACTGTGTGCTTCTCAGTTGTTGGGATTGTTTGTTCAAAATAGTCAATCCTGAGTTTTATCCCATACATACTGATTCTTGTTGGTCTAAAACTTGGCAACTCTTGCTCTAAGGTGATTGAAAAGACTTTTTAGGAACATGCTTTTATTTTGTGAGTAATTTTTAAAATATTTTGGTGCTAGGGAGCAAATCTGAGTCCTTGAATATACAAAGTGTGTACTCTGGCACAGAGCTATACCCTCAGCCAATAATTTTAGAAAAACTATCTAAAATGGTTTAAAAAAAAAAAAAACTTTTCAGAAAGTTTTTACCTGAATATCATCAGCATATATACTTACTATGTGTTTAATACAGTACTTAGCACATAGTAAGCATGTATGCTGGTTTTATAAGCATATAGGCTGATACTGTATTTTATTTTGCTCAGTATTGCCTTAGTACCTTTGAAGTTATTCAGTATTCCCATTTTTTGGATGAGGAACTCTAGAAGGTGACTTCCCTAGTGTCACATGATTATAAGTGATGAAACCTAAATCGAAGTTTAGGCTTATTTGACTTAAAGACCTTCTTAATTACAGTCCCTGTTATTTCCTCTCTTTTTGCTTATTCTTTATGTAATTAATGCATGCAAAAAGGATTGGTAAGGGAAAGCTCTATTTCTGGGAAAATGAGATCATTCTGAATCACACCAAATATTTATATTCTTTTTTGCGGGGGGCAGCGGGTAGTTGGGCTTGAACTCAGGGGACTCAACCACAGACCCAGGCCTATTTTGTATTTTATTTAGAGACAGGTTCTCATTGAGTTGCTTAGCACCTCACTATTGCTGAGACTGGCTTTTAACTGGTGATCCTCCAGCCTTAGCATCCTGAGCCTCTGGGATTATAGGAATGTGCCATTGCGCTCGGTGTTATATTTTATATTCTTCAGGTAGCTGTGAATTTTGGGGGGTCTGGAGCTCCAGCAGGATGAGTTTTTGAGTGACATATTTGTTGCATTTGTTTTTATTTTCTTAGTCAAGTAATCTGGGAAGCCCTAATAATATTTTTGAATTGCTTTCTTCATTTGTTTTGTTAATTGAGAGTATTTGTAGTTGTGAGTTGTAAGTTGAAATAACAAAATTTTCAAACTGTTGAGGTCTTCAAAACCAAACCATAATTTGAAAATGATTCCTAATACAGCTATCTTTTACGATGAATGCTGTAGTTTCTATATCTTGGACAGAAAAGTATTTGACTTTCTTTTTCCTTTCTTTTTTAAAAGTGAGAATTTAGGATAGGATTTGGAGATGTTAAGGATACATTTCATATTGTCATGTATAACTAATTAGAACAAATTTTTAAAAATCCTAAAAAAGAATTCATTTCATGCAATGAACTTATTATTTAGTGTTTATCTCTGTCTCCTTTGAGAGCAGTTAATCTAGAAATAAATAAAGATGTGAAAAAGATGTTTTGTCTATTTTTTGGTATGGGGATTGAACCTAGGAGTGCTTTACCGCTGAGCTACATCCTCGGGCCTTTTCAAATTTATTTTGAGACAGTGTCCCTAAATTGCTAAGGCTGACTTTGAACTTGGTGGTCACCTGCCCCAGCCTCCAAAGTGGCTGGGATTAAAGGCATGTGCACCCACACCAGGCTAGATATGTTGTCTTATAATATTTTCCGCTAGCTTGTTTTACGTCTTACAGTATTAATTTAATTACAGGTATTTCTTTTCCTTAAATACTGATGATTATAGTGTAAAGTCCCAAGGTTCCTTTGTATTCCATCTGAGAACTACCCTTGGTAGTTTTATTTACTTTACATATGCAGATCATTTCTTTTCTTGGCTTAGTGTAAAGCTATAATGAGTTTTTTCACATGACTTATTCTGATTTGTAGTCATATAGAGCTGTATGCCTACTAATATATTGTTTACATTTGTTTTACTTTGGAATCACTGAATACCATGTACTTAGTCTAATTTATTATGTTTCTGAAGTGTTCTCAAAAATAACTACCAAGCTGTTGTTTTAGGTATGCTTAATGTGTTTACAACATTTAATATGAAGAAAACTGTATTTAGCATCTAATTCTAAAGGGAAAGTAAAACTGTTTGAATTTTATACCCTGAAATGTAATTGTATTAAGTGAACAAATTATTTTTTCCAGGCAGACTCCAGGTTAAAAGCGCTTAATGCAACATTCAGAGTGAAAAACCCAGACAAGTAAGGTTTTGTTTTAATAACAATTAAATGTTGTTTTGAATGGTGCCTATCCGTCTATTTAATTTTTCATTTCTGAATGTATGCACTTCATTTGCCAAATATTCTTAGTGGTACTTCACAAATTTCTTTTTAAGTCTAAAACTGATTTTGAAATTTGGTATCTTAATTGGATTTAAGCTTATAAATAACTGAAGTTTAAAAAAATTAAACCACTGCTTTTTTCCTAGAAAGATTTATTAAATGTTGAAGGTATCAAAAAATGATGAAAGTGATTTTAATGTCATAATTTTTCTTTGTATGACTTTGCTTGTCAAATATGCAGAGCTTAAAAAATTATGTTGTATATTTAAAAAGAAAATACCTACTTTGTATGCCAAGAAAATTTGATAGATAAATGCATTTTAGCATAATTTTATGCAGATTTTCATTTGATAAATACTTGACTTTATTAATATCAGTTTGTAAGTGTATTCCTACATTAAAGGAAATCAGTGTATTCAGAAATGACTTCTTAGGAAAAGACCTAGATTTGGTTTTGGTTTGGCTCATTCTCTAAATTTTGTGGGTATTTCAAGATCTTCATTATATGTTCCTTTACCTGGCAGTTTGGTTCAGTTATAGGAGCTTTTCAGTTAGAAACGCCTAGACAGATGAGGCCTTTCCATTTACAGCAACCAAGTTTATGAAGTCTGTTAGAATTTCTCTAGAGTCCTTCAGCTTTAATTTCCCTGTAGTATAAATTCTTATAAAAAATATGCAAAAGTCTGTTTGCATTTTTTGATGATATATCATGCAGCTTTATAAACCATGACATTAACAGTAATGCCTCTGGTTTTTAATATGAATTTTGAATATAAAATATAAATGAATATTATTATTATTTTTTGCAGTGCTGTGGTTTGAACTCATGGCATCACATATTCTTGTGTTACACATTCTTGCCCTAAAAAAAATATTTTTAAAGTTTTAGTAACTAGGAAGTTGTGGTAACCACTGAAGGTTTTTTTGTTTTATTTTGCTTTATTTAAAAATAAAACTTGTGTTGTTGCATACACCTGTAATCCCAGTGACTGTGGAGGCTGAGGCAGGAAGATTGTGAGTTCAAAGCCAGCCTCAGCAACTTAGTGAGGTGCTGAGCAACTCAGTGAGACCTTGTCTCTAATAAAATACAAAATAGGGCTGGGGATGTGGCTCAGTGATTAAGTGCCTCTGGGTTTAATCCCCAGTACCAAAAATAAATAAATAAATAAAATAATAATTAATAAAACTTTTATTTTTTAGAACAATTTTAGATTTACAGCAAAATTGAGCAGAAAGCACATCCTCAGCACCTCCCCCTCACCAGAGAACTATGTTTATTACAGTAAATGAATCTACATTGACACAGCATTATTACTGGAAGTCATCATTTACGTGAAGATTCACATTTGCTGTTGTATATTTGCTGTTATACATTTTAGGAGTTTGGGATGACACTACTATAGTATCATACAAAATAGTTTTATTGTCTTGAAAATTCTCTGTGCAACCCCTGTTCTTCCTTTTATTTCTCTAGCATGAGCCTCCATTGATCTTTTTACAGTTTTCATAATTTTTCTTTTTCAGCATGTTTATGTCATATTTGAAATTGACCTATTTGATTTAATAATATGCATTTAATGTTCCCTGAAGTTTTTAATACTTGCATGGTATATAAGAAGTGTCCTCTTAACGAAGAACTAAAATTATAAATCACCCCCCCCCAAAAAAAAGTTTTGGAAAACTTAAGCTACGTTTGGTGGATGTACATTCATTAGAAAATCATGTAGCTGATATTATTTCTTGTTTGTTAGTATAATATTAATATTTTGATTAGTATTTTCTAAACTTTAATGGTTTATTTTTTATGAGGTGCTGAGGATCGAACCCAGTGCTTCACATGTGCTAGGCAAGTGCTCTACCACTGAGCCATAACCCCAATCCCTTCTGTCTCTCTCTTTTTTTGGGGGGTGTTTCAGGGATTGAATTCTGAGGCACTCGACCACTGAGCCACATTCCCAGCCCTATTTTTTGTATTTTATTTAGAGACAGGGTCTACACTGAGTTATTTAGAGCCTCACTTTTTGCTGAGGCTGGCCTTGAACTCATGATCCTCCTGCCTCAGCCTCCCGAGCCATTGGGATTATAGGCGTGCTATACTGCACCCAGCCCTTCTCTCTTTTTGAGGTTACCTGAATTGCTAAATTTTACTCTTTTGTACGTAGAATTTTAAATGTAATATGACCAGTATTATCAAGGCAGTTTTTGCTCCTATATTGTTAAAGTGTAAAATCAGTGTATTAGTAATAAAATTTATTGGCCTCAAATCCTAGATAGGAGAATTGTCTACATCAGTTATTGTTATAACCATTCTTTTTAAAAAAAATATCTTTAGCTGTAGTTGGATATAATGACTTTAGTTTATTTATTTTTCAATATGGTGCTGACAGTTGAACCCAGTGCCTCACTGATGCTAGGCAATCACTCCAACACTGAACCACAACCCCAGTAGTTGTTATAACCATTCTTAATATATAGATATCTTTTCTAGGTCTAGTTGACACAGTAGATTATCATTGGTGCTATTGTTAAAAGAGTATATGTCTTCAAAACAGTTTTATTCTATCCTTTCATAAAATCTAGAACACCAGAATGATTATTTCACAGAGTTATTTCCAAAATGATTCTTTAGTACTTGTTTCCTGCATGTTTGTGTTTCCGCAAACAAGATTGTTAGGAAAAGTGAGAAGGAGAACCTGGGGCCTTCTACTTGTATGTGGACTTAAGAGCTCAATGTCTTGGATTGCATCAATTGCATAAAGAAGTGCATCCAAGTTTTTTTGTTTGTTTTTGTTTTTTCTGTTTTTGGTACTGGGGATTGAACCCAGTGGTGCTTAACACTGAGCCACATCCCCAGCCTGTTTTATTTTTTGAGACAGTGTCTTACTAAGTTGTTCAGGGCCTGACTACATTGCTGAGGCTGGCTTTGAACTTAAAATCCTCCTGCCTTAGCCTCCCAAGCTGCTGGAATTACAGGCATGTGCCACTGTTCCTGGCCAAGTTTTATTTTTATGTCCACTTCTAGAGTTTCTTATATTGTGTTGAAAATAACCTAAACCCATTAAAACAAAATCCAGATGACAGACAAACCAGATGAAAGAAGTAACATGTCATTTATATAGGTTTTTTTTTTTTTTTTGGTTTAATTAATTAGTTTATTTATTTAGGTACCAGGGATTGAACCCAGGGCAGGAGTGCTTAACCAGTAAGCCACATCCCCAACCCATTTATGTATTCATTCATCCTTTAATTATTTATTCATTTATTATTTTGAGATAGGGTCTCACTAAGTTGCTCAGGGCCTCACAGAATCTCTAAGGCTGGCCACAAACTAGTGATCCTCCTGTCTCAGCCTGCCTAGTTGCTAGAATTACAGGCATGTGACACCATTCCCAGCTTACATAGTTTTTAAAATCTACTGTTTATTGTAGAAGCAGTGTAACCTCTCATGTCATGTGCTACCATGCCCAGTAGAAATTTCATTGACTATAGCTTTAGTTGCCAGTTTTTCTTGGCTAAAAATTAATAAAAGAAAATCCATATGACCCCAATGAAATAATTTATAAAATTAGTTTTCTTCTTTTAGAAGAAAGCCAAAGGATGGGGATGTAGCTCAGTGGTAGAAAACTTAAATAGCATGCACAAGGCCTTGGGTTCAATCCCCAGCACCACCACAAAAGAAAAAAAGCCAGGCCATGCAGTAACATAATTAAGGTTAAAATTTGCTTGGTTTATTCCTTGAGTTTCAAACTGTCAGAATAGATCACTTTCCTATGCTGAGTTTGAGAGCAAGAAGGATGGATACAGGAAGAAATTTATCTAGTGAGTTTTCAAGGGGTTCAAGGTACCATATTAGGAACTCCCACAGATAGGCAGCAAGGCAGGACCTGGAAGTGCAGAAACTGGAAAAGTGGGAGGAGACTGACAAATTTATTGTTTTTCATAGTCACTCAGACTTTCAGAATTCATTGAGTTCATTTTCTTTGGGGATTTATGTAATAGTTGATGGTATAAGTTGTAAAGACGTGTAAGAAAATCTGTATGGTTTGATGTACTTTCAGTAGAATAGGGTGGAAAAAATGAAAGCCATATGAAAATATGAAAGCAATATAAAGTAGACAAGTTAGACTCCGCACTGTATTTATACCATCTAACTTTGAAATTGAAGAGTGGTGTTCAGAAAAAGCCTTGATGGAGGTTATTTCTAAGGTGAATCTTGAGTAATGAATGAGATTTGTTTAAGAGAGACACCTGTCCAGGCTTAGATGGGGAGATGACTACAAGCAAGTAAAAGCAGACTTTGGAGAATAAAGGGAAATATAGAGCCTATAGTTGTGGTGGAACTGTTTTGAAGAGAAGAGAAACTAAGGTTAGTTGAGGCTTTGAGATACATTAAGTGTAGACAACCTCAAACTTACAGTCTTACTAGAATCTGCATTTACTTGTTGATTTTTACATGCCTTACAGGTAGGGATTTTAGACATTTAGTGTTTTGGGAGGGAAGTTTTATATCATCATCTCCCCAGTCTGGACTCTTTGTTAACTCCTTCCTTTCCAAGGAAATTACAGCATTTTGACATTATTATATATGCTTTTTACTCCTTAATTTTTCTCTGAGAACAGCTAATCATTTAGGGTAGGAGAGTCTAGCAGACACTGCTAAATTTTGACTTTGGCAAAGAACTTAAACTCTCTTTTCTGTGAAATTCATTTCTTTTTCTTTTTTTCTTCTAGCAGTATTGGAGTTAGGGCCAGTGTCTGTCACTCTACCACTGAGCTACATCTCCAGCCCTTCTCATCTTTTATTTTGAGACAAAATCTAAGTTTTTGAGCTGGCCTTGAACTTTGGATCCTTTTGTCTGAGCCTCCCCAAGCAGCTGTGCCTGGCCCATTCCTTTATTTCTTAAATACACAGTGTTATCTAAAGTCAGTGGATTTTTCAGTTTTCACTTTAGGTCTTCTGATTTCCCAATGAGAGATTTTTCCAAAGATGCACATTTCATCCCTGTCACCAACATTTTTATCCCTGTCACCAACATTTTAACCCTGACTTTCTTGCAATATGATCCCTTGATGATGCTGTTACCTCCCTCTCTGGCTAGCTGGCTATTTCAGAGAGACTGTAGCTAGGTGCCATAGTGCAAGCCTGTAATCCCAAACTTGCTAGCTCTTTTATTCTTGGATTATTTTCTTAGCTGAAGTACACTGTCTTGAGAGAAGTTAAAAGTGGTGGAAGTGTGTTGTCTAATATCCTTAACTTTGCTGGCTGCCTCTTTTTTTAGATGAACCACAGTTAACTGTATGCACAAGGTTAGTGAAAAGCCACATTAAGGAGTTTGGGCTTTGTTTCAGGATCATGGCTGATCTTTGCAGCAGAAAGAAACCTGCTAAAAGGCGGAGGAGTATGTAGGTTTGGACTCCAGGACTACCATCCAAGCAGAGTGGTTTATGAGAAGCCTAGGATCCCAATCAGGAGGATAGTATGAGAATTCCAGATGAGAAGTGATGATGCTAATTTGAATCTAGGTTATTGGCAGAAAACAATAGAGCAATATGAGTGGATTTGAACAGTATTTAGGTGGTATAATTAACAGACTGGGTGATTAGTAAAAACCTGGGTGAAGCAGAGGGAAAGAAACCCAGGTCTCACTCTTTTAGAACATAGAAGAGAGTTGAGGATATAGGAAAAAATAGGTTGAGCTTTGGACATATAAGCAGTATAAGCAGGTACAAACAGGTCTGCTAATCAATTGGCTTAATAGATCTGTAGAAGACATATTTGGACTGGAGATAGAAATTAGAATTTAGTGGTTGGGGTTGTGGCTCAGTGGTAGAGCCCTTGCCTAGCACATGTGAGGCACTAGGTTCGATCCTCAGCACCACATAAAAAGATAAACTAATAAATAAAGTTTTTTTAAAAAAAGAAATTGGAATATAACAGTATGTTGATCATAGTGAATTACAAGTCATGTAAAAAAATATGTAGATTGAAAGATTGAGTGGAAGATGGCTAAGAACCTAGCGCTTGACCCTAAAGAATGCGAATACCATAAGGGTGTTTTCCAAAATAAGGGGTCACCAGCATCTGAATCCAGTGGTGGTTTGTTATAAACTCAGATCTCTAAGTGAGAGCAAGTCCTGAGTGTACAGTTGTAATACTCACTCCAACTAAAATACCTCAACATAAATTTAGATACATTTTAGAAATTCTTCACACACTGAAGTTGAAGATGTTAGAGAGGGGTGAAAGAGAGTGAGTACTACAGTAAAAACTTCAGGAGTAAGAGGAAAATCATGAGGAAATGGCAATGCTGTCAAGGGAACAAATTTTCAAGAAGATGAAGGTAATATCAGTTGTTATATGACCAAGAGAATCAAGTAAGAGGGGACTGAAATGCTTCATTGAATTTTGACAACATGACAATACATGTTGACTTTGTGAAGAATATTATAGTTTTAAAGGGAAAAGCCATATTCTTTTTTTTTTTTTAAAGAGAGAGTGAGAGAGACAGAGAGAGTTTTTTTTTTTTTTTTAATATTTATTTTTTAGTTTTCGGCGGACACAACATCTTTGTTTGTATGTGGTGCTGAGGATCGAACCTGGGCCGCACGCATGCCAGGCGAGCGCGCTACCGCTTGAGCCACATCCCCAGCCCAGAAAAGCCATATTCTAACAGACCAAGAAGTAAATGGGAAGGGAAGAAGTGGTTATTGCTAGGGAGATGCTTGCTGAGAGTTCACCTAGAAAGCAGTGTATGTTGAGAGGGTGTTAATAGTTGGGTGTGTGGTCAAGGAGTGTGTGTTTATTTTAATCCAAGAAGATCTGAGTTAATTGGCATGCTAAGGAGAAGAAAGCGGTGCTAGAGAGAGGAAGTTGGGAAATAGGAACATTTCCTATTTCAAGCTGAAGTAGAATCTCAAGTGCAGGATAGGAAGAGATTCTAGATGAAAGGAAAAATTGATGTAGATTTGAGAAAGTTTTCTCAAAAAGTTGGCAGGAGGTGAAGGTGGGAGCTCTTCCATCTGATGATGTCTAGTTTATCTATGAAGCTTGGTTGTTTGGAAAGTGACAAGTGGTATATCAAAGAGTTTCAGATCTTTATGGAGAATGTCTGATAATAGAATAAGGAAACAAGGGTTACTGAGAAGCATTTTAAGCTTGCTATTAGAGACCACAATTTATGGTTACTTATCTTTTTTTCAAATATTTTTTTAGTCGTAGACGGACACAATACCTTTATTTTATTTTATTTATTTTTTTTTTATGTGGTGCTGGGGATTGAACCCAGTGCCTCTCTCATGCCAGGCAAGTGCTCTACCACTGAGCTACAACCCCAGTCCCTATGGTTAAGTCTTAAGATTTTTTTTTTTAATCACCATAAATATTTTGCTTTTTTTTTTTAAGTTATTTTTTCTACTGACGAATTTACTCTCAACCC
Organism: Marmota marmota marmota; assembly: GCF_001458135.2. NCBI lineage: Eukaryota > Metazoa > Chordata > Mammalia > Rodentia > Sciuridae > Marmota > Marmota marmota. The sequence goes on from NW_026000240.1 coordinate 3,072,076, forward strand.
CTTGATGTAAATTCTAAAGTATGGCATCTTTTCTTGGCTTTCAAACTGTCAAAAGAAAGTGTTATTTAACTGTAGAGTTTTTGTATTTATATTATTATGTAAGTGTTCAGGGCTAGTATATATATGGTTATATAGAACCAGTTTTATTATTCTTAGGAACTGCCATTTTATATTTCAGCCTTAGACTGCTTGTTTTCATGAGAAGAATGATGTTTTATTTATTTCCTGTTTTAGGAGATTTACTGAACTGAAACACTACAGTGATGAACTACAGTCGGTCATCTCACATCTTCTTCGAGTCAGAGCTGTAAGTGGACCTAGAGCTTTTTCCATTTGTAAGGAAGATCCTTGTCATTTAATCATCATCTTTTAAGTTATAGGTGGTATTTCTGATGAATAACTGATTTTTACATTCCTATGTAGTATATTCATTATGCAAGCTGCATTTTTGAAAGAAATGCAAAATGTTTTCTGTCATTAACAACTTGAAGAATTTCAGCCCTCGAATAGTATAGTTGTTTTGACATCTTGTCAAAAGGCCTGTCATTTCAGTGCATGTTGAATATAATTAAGTGTAGAATTTTAGATGTATATATAATAATATAATTATGCTTCCAGGTATTTTTCCCCCCTCTTGAAGGTCAGGGCTAGTATATATATGGTTTATATATATAATAGTTTATGGATGTTAGACTATCCTGTGTCTGTGCTCTTAAATTCTACTAAATACATTTATTGGGACAGTAGTTCGCCATGACAAAGAAACTAGAAATTAAGGAATAATCATTGTATTTAGCCATATAGTTTGGTTATAGTAGACATGGGGAAGAATGCTTTTCAGTATTTTAAAATGCCTGGAAAATGTTATGTCATCCATTCTTGTCCTTAGGGTAACCTAGAGGGTATCTTAGAACTTCATTCTGTCAGTGGCTTTGAAAGAGACTGGGTGGTTACCAGATCTAGGATGTCATCCTGTGCTGATTATACTCCCCTTCAGATGAAATGTATTGTCTGGGATTTACTTTACCAGAGTCCACTGATGATTCACGAGTGGAGAGTTGGGGGCACTTTTAGATGAAACTAGATTGATCATATATATCATAATTGTTGAAGCTGAGTGTTAGAAAGTGGAGGAAAATTCTTTTGTTCTCTATGAGAAATGGAGTTATATCCTTTTGTACTCTGTACTTTCTGTATGTTTAAAGGTTTCTGTAATAGTATAGAAAAATAAACTAAAGGCAGAATATCTTTCCGAAGATCCTCATATTGGCTGATCAAATGTTAAAACATTTAGAGTATCATTTCCTTGTCATTCTATTATTGCTATTGTCCTTGTGGCAACACTGTCTGACATTGTATTACTTTAATGATCGTTAATGATTTTCCCCACTAATGTATTTGAATTCCATAAGAGCCGATACTTTGTTTTCTTACTGCTAAATCCCTGGAATATTGTCTGACACATAGACTTAAAATATACTGAATGAATATATAAATGTGTAGGCTGACAATTTTATGTGATCTAAAAAAAGTAATAAGTTGCTTTTAAATATTTAATTTTAACTAACCAAGAGGATCTGGTTGGTCATATATATGTGATATGATCCTTCAAAGTGACTTTGTCACAAGGAGTTTGTAATAGGCAAGTAAGAGAATTCTGGGTTTATATATTTATCCTATACTTTAAGAAAACATGCTTCAGAAACTATTGACATGAAAGACAGTGTGAGATCTTGAAAGGAAAGGCAGCACTTGATTTTTTAATAAGTGAGAGAAATATCAATGAAAAATACATGATGCCTTCCAAATAGCTTAGGTTTTAACACAGTATTCCAAAATTTGGAGAAAGGACTTTTAGACATGGACAATAAGAGAAAAATGACATGAAGTTAAAAACGGACATTAATGCCCTTCACTGACAGAAGCTTGCACACCATTCAGAAAGCACCACCAGGACCTTTTCATAAGAGCCATAGTGTCAAGTGTAGAAGAAGGTGTTGATGGTATATGAGATAGAAGATGAATTAGTAATAGATGAAGAGAAAATAGAATTATTGACTACTTTTTTTGGTCAAGAAATCTTTTGAAACTCAGGTAAAAATATGTTACAGATGGATCAGAGTTAAATATTTAAGAAGTCAAAATAGAACAACCAGAAAGGTCAGTTGACCGTGAACTAAGAAGGTCTGAATTTGAAACTGGTCTTTGCCATTTACTGTATCCGTAGGCAAATCCAGTAACCTTTGAGAGTTTGTTCTCATTGCTAGAAAATGAGAATAAAACCTGCCTGGTGCATAGCAGCTACTAAATTTTTGCTACCTGAATACATGCCTTACAGAATTAGGAGGCAAAAGTCAGAACTGTGCTTTATGAACTAAAGTAAAAGGACAATAATACCAATATCTAACATTTATCACTGTGTACGTAAGCCATGGTACTCAAGCATAATAATATCCTTACTTAATTCTCCCAATAGTCCTTGGAAGGTAGTACTGTTATTATTCCCATTTTACAGATTAGGAAAGAGGCAAATGAAGTTAAATAACTTGCCCAATATCTCACAGTAAATATACATATGGAACCAGAATTTAGACAAATAATATATTAACCAAGGATGTGAATTGAAGTAGCATAAGAGAAGAGAACTCACACCTATTGAGTCATCTGCTTGTTGCCAGAACCTGACAAACATTATTTAATCTTTATAAAGTCAATGATGAAGGTCATTTCCACATCTCATAAAGGAAGATAAAATACAGAGGCTTGGAGTATTGTAATAAACTCTCCAAAGTTGAACTTGCATATGGCTGACTCCAGGTTTTTTATTTCTTGCTACCCTGTGCTACCTCTTTAGGGGAAATCAAATTTAAAAGGGAGGGAGATGTTTAACTTTGCTAATATTTTCATAATTTAAGATACAATCATTGAGATACTATTTAATGTTACTTTTTAGCCAATTATAAAGAAGGTAATATCTAATGTTTTGAAATGCTTCCTGATAATGGAAATATAAAGTGTTACAGCTCTTTTGGAAACCGTTTTGGCAGCAGGTATCAGGAGTCTTTAAATTTGATAATCTTGGGAGAGAGAGCAAGTGAGGAAGATTACCTCTAGATAGGGAATAGGGGTGGGAGGGAAAAGGAGAATAGCATGGATGGTGAAAGGAGACTCTCATCATTATACAAAATACATATATGAAGATGCGAATTTTGGGTCAACATACCTTATCAGAGACATGATAAATTGTGGTATAAAGGTGTATTAAGAATCGCAATGCATAAATAAATAAATAAATAAATTTTTAAAAATAAATTTCATAATCTTAAACTTCTTAGGAGAATCAAGGGGGAAGAAAGCTATATGTGTTCAGATTTTTAAAGTAACATCATATACTAACATGTCATAGAGCTTTGTCTTTTTTTTAATATTTATTTTTTAAGTGTGGATGGATACAACACAATGTCTTTATTTTTATGTGGTGCTGAGAATCGAACCCGGGTCCCGCCCATGCTAGGGGAGTGTTCTACCGCTTAGCCACAATCCCAGCCCCAAGCTTTGTCTTTTTGAATATTAAATCACCTACTACTAAACTTTAGTGAAGGACAAAGAAGGTATTCCCAATTGAGGAAGGATAATCAGATGAAGCTGTCATATTTCTTTTGTCACAGGATTTGCTATGTGTCACTTCTCTCCTGACAATTTTCTGATGATTAGTTTTTTAAAAGAAAGACTTTTCAACAAAATTAATCTGAAGAGCAGTCTGGATTAAATCATTTCCCCTAGCACCAGTTTTTTGATTATCAACAACCATTGAATCAGTTCGGTTTCAGGTTTTAATCATTTATGTTTTACTTCTTGGACATTTTTGTCTTTCCTTTTCTCTAAAATTGATAATTTTTTTTGTCTTAAGTTTGTAGTTTTTCTTAGTTTTATCTTCTTAATGCCTAATGATCTATAGATTCACTTTATGTTTTAGTTGGCTAGAACAATTTATTTCCATCTTTGAAGAATTCATACCAGAAACATTGTTGGTCCAATAACAACTGCAGAGTGTTTGTTGCCTTGTTCATGGGTAGAGTAGCTTCCACATAAGTGGTCACTCATATCTTTGAGGTAGATAGACTTTCCTCTTTGGGTCACACCCTGTGGACCTGTATACACAGAGCTCTAGTTGCATGATAGAACCTTCTTTTGCATCAGCTCCAGGAGTGATTTACTTTAAGAAACAACCATTCACACCTGGGATTCACAAAATTTTTCTTTGAACATTATTGTGGATCTGCACTGTGCACTTTCTTAGGTTGCTTAAAAGTACCTATTTATAAAGTTCTTTCTCTTCCATGTTTAATATCTTGAAATGACAGAATGACTGTCAGCTTTTAGCAAGATACTTCAATGTCTGAAAGTGCAAAGATGTAGAAAAGTTAGTGGTGTAAAATTGCATTATCTATCATTTATTCTTTGGAGTATTAGTACTGTAAGATGTTCCCTACAGCAAGTCATCTCTGTCTTGTATAGTCATTATTCATATATGATGTTAAAGATGTAAAAAGTTGGGCTGGGGTTGTAGCTCAGTGGTAGAGTGCTTGCCTAGCACATGTGAGACACTGGGTTTAATTCTCAGCACCACATATAAATAAATAAAATGAAGGTTCATCAACAATTAAAACAAAAATTTTAAATAAATAAATTAAATAAAGGTATTATGTCCATCTACAAATAAATATATCTTAAAATTTAAAAAATCTGAAAAGTCCTATAGGCAAAGAACCTGTTTTTCTTTATTACCTCAGTGTTTCCCAAACTTACTTTATGATGGAATCACTTCAAGAAGGGAAGGGAGAGAGTCAGATTTAACAATATAGAGTACCCAAAAAATAAACTGGGATGTGATATCTCAGAGAGATCAGTTTTGAGATCTGAGGACAATGTCGAAGTGTTTCATGTAGAATGAGGAGTATGAGCTTTGTCATGAAAGCTGAGTCTAGTGTAGGGATCAGCAAACTTATTTTGCAGACAGGCTGGTAAATATTTATGGCTTTCTTGGCTATTTCACCTTATCACATCTCTTCAGCTGTGCTGTGAAAGCAACCATAGATGTGCTAACATGAGTGAGCATGACTATTGCAGTAATACTTGATTTACAAAAATAAGCAGTGGACTTGTAGCATGTTGACCCCTTCTCTGTGGGTGTATGTCCTTCAAAGCAGGCCAAGTACAGAAGCAAAACCTTTTATGATCCTCTTAACACCTACACCTATATTTTACAATGGTGTTTCTTTCACTTTAAGCTGAAGTCTTGAAATGGTTAAGATCTGCTGTACAGTTAATAACCAAATTCTGAAACTACTTGTGTTTGAATAAGGAGTCAAGTAGCTCACTTAATCCTCTGAGCTTACATTTAGAAACTATATACCAAAACTTTTTTTTTAGGATTTTATATAGGATTGCCATTTGGTCTTCCAGTTCATGTGTGTAATACTTTTGAAGATGATAAACTGAAACATTTACCACATGATATTTTGTTTTGTCTTTTGTAAAATTTATGTGACTGTCTAGGCAGTGTACATTTCATCTTGGTGATCTATATTGTAATTCTGTTGATATTAAAATATCTAATATGTTTGTCAGTTGGAAGTTATCTTTTGACAAAAGCCTCATAGAAGTATATCAGCATTTATGTATAAAACTGTGGATCAATAGAACTGAACATATGTATTTCGTTTCCCTAAGGATTCCACTTTGGGGACTTTATCATAAGGAAACAATCTAAAGGAAAAACACTTATTTTCAGAGATGCTTATTACAACATCTTAAAAAATATTTTTAGTTGTCAATGGTCCTTTATTTTATTTATTTAGATGCGGCGCTGAGGTTCCAACCCTGTGCCTCACACATGCCAGGCAAGTGCTCTACCACTGAACCATTACTCCAGCCCATATTACAACATTATAATTCTGAAAAAAATTCAGATAACTAAATACCCAACAAGGTTATCCAAAAAAGAAAGTTTGTATATACTGTTCAGTGGAATTTTATGCAGCTCTTTCAAGTGTTATTTGTTAAAAATAATGTTAACCTTCTAGATAAAAATATTACCACTCTTACTATAGAAGATTTAAAGGTAGCAATTAAAAACTACACAATATAAATATAAAGATACAATACAATACAAATATAAAGAATTACTGAGGCAGGGGCTGGGGTTGTGGCTCAGTGGTAGAGCGCTTGCCTAGCACACATGAGGCACTGGGTTCAATCCTCAGCACCACATAAAAATAAAAAAAATAAAGGTATTGGGTCCATCTATAACTGAAACAAAAAAATAAAAATTAAAAAGAAATAAAAAATTACTGAGGCATAATATAATTATGGTAGGGCAGCACTAGTTCTATTTTAGAGTTTTTTATGATTGATTTTTTGAGATTATATTTTTCTTTTTCTCTATTTTTCAAGTTTATTATACAAAACAGAGTTTTTGTTGTTTTTTTGTGGGGGGGCTTTTGATTTTTTGAGGATGATTTTTTTTTATTAAAGTGAACTGTGTATAACTTTGACCTGATAGCAATTTCTGTTAAATATTGGTTTCAGAGAGTAGCAGATCGACTCTATGGTGTATATAAAGTACATGGGAATTATGGACGAGTTTTCAGGTAAGTATTATATAAAAATTTAAAATAAGCAGTTATACTTTTTCTAAAAAAATCTATGATGTAAAATCTGAAGATTTTATGAGTCTGGAAAGTAGACCTTTTTTTGCTTAACCACTGAGTCATATCCCCGGCCTTATTAAAATTTTTTTTTTTTTGAAACAGGTTCTTGCTAAATTGCTGGGGCTGGCCTTGAATTTTTGATCCTCCTGCTTCAGCCTCCCAAACTGTTGGGATCACAAACATCCATCACCACACCTAGCAGTGTGACATATTTTATTGAAGAAAGGCTATTGGCATTGTAAAAATATAAACTTTTTTTGGTTTGTTTTTGGTACTGGGAATTGAACCCAGGGGCTCTTAACTGTTGAGCCATTTTGAGACAGGGTCTTGCCAAATTGCTTAGGGCCTCACTAAGTTGCTGAGACTGGTCCTTTGACTCAGCCTCCTCAATTGCTTTTAGATTTAGGTACATGAGTCATTTCTGATTTTATTATATTTCCAAACCATAACTCCAGTTAAGCCTGGTAACAGTGGTTATTTAAAAACTAACAGATGGCTGGGCATGGTGTTGTACACCTGTAATCCAAGTTACTTGGGAGGTTGAAACAAAAGGATTACAAGTTTGAGGCCAGCCTAGGAAATATAATAAGACCCTTTCTCAAAACAAAATATTAAAAGAAAGGGCTGGAGATGTGGCTCATTGATAAGAGTGCCTTTGGGTTCAATACTCAGTATTTGAAAAAGATAAAAATCAGCCGATTAAGATCTCTTGAGGGGCTGGGGTTGTGGTTCAGTGCGTGTGAGGCCCTGGGTTCAATCCTCAGCAGAGCATTAAAAATAAATAAATAAATAAATAAAGGTATTGTGTCCAACTACAACTAAAAAACAAAATTTTTTTTAAAAAAGATATCTTGAAAATTAGCATAAATCAGACCATCTCAAAAGTGGCACATTTATTATAATTAATAGATGAACTTGTATTAGAGAGGCAAGAATGTAAAATGCCCATTCTGCTTTAGTAGATTTGGAGTGAGTCCTGTGGTTTTATGTTTCTAGCAAACTTCCAGTTTTTTGCTAAACCAGTTTGAGTAGCAAAGGTCTAGACCTTGAGGGGAAAAGTCTTCATTTTGATGATTCTGATACCTACCAGAGGTTTGTATGTAGAACTTAGTAAATATTTCTTTTCTCAAATGTATTAGTTCATAATTGGTTCATTTTACCTGCAACTATAAATGTTAAGTATTTATCAAGCACTAAACTATTTAATAGGAATAAGAAAAAATTTAACTAAGTCTTGCCCTCCTCACACTAAGTTTTAGTCTTATTTAGGAATCAAAAGAATTAAATTCTTTTATGTTCATCTTGAGGTGGTACCAATAACAAAATGCTAAAAATTAGATAAATACCTATGGGACATTCAGTAGATAATCATCTGGATGGTCCATTATTTCCATTAACATGATTGAATGGTTACACTGATGTGATCACCATGGTATACATTCGGCTAGTTGCACTTGATGTCTTCTCAAACTCTCAGATTTTATTTTCCTTGAAAAGATGTAGTGTTTCAGTGAGGTTTTTCATCGCTATGACCAAAAGACCTGATAAGAGCAATTGGAGGAAGAAAAGTTTAATTGGGGGCTCATAATTTTAGAAGTCTCAGTCCATAGCTAGCCAGCTACTTTGCTGTGATTCCAAGGTAAGCAGAACATCATGATGGAAGCGTGGTAGAGGAATGCAGCTTAGGACATGGTACCACAAAGCTGAGAGAAAGAGTGAGCAAGTTCTCTTTACCACTACAAAATATAAACCTCAAAGGCAGGAAGGAGCTCAGGGATCCAAGTCGTCCAGCTACACCCTACTTGCCTACAGTTAACACCAGATTAACCCCTATTAGAGAATTAATGCACTGATTAGATTAAGACTCTTTTTTTATATATATTTTATTAGTTATTGATGGACCTTTGTTTACTTGTTTATATGCCGTGCTGAGAATTGAACCCAGTGCCTCACACATGCAAGTCAGGCGCTCTACCACTGAGCTAGAACCCCAGCACGGTTAAGACTCATATAACCCAATTATTTCACTTCTAACCTTTATTGCATTATCTCACAATATCAATCTAAGTTTTAGATATGTTGAATTTGAAATGAAAGGTTTGTAGCACAGTGATAGAGGGTTTGCCTCATATGCGTGAGGCACTTGGTTTGATTCTCAGCACCACCAAAAAAAGATTCAAGTGAGAAAAGTACATTAAAGCAGAATTGTCTTGTGGGCATAGAAATGTGGCTTTGGATCTACAGATAGATATTTAAAAGCCATTTTTTTTTCCTTCTGGTAGTATAAGCATACAATCTGATATTTCAAGATTATGATATAAAAACTTCGTATTAAAAGAGTAGCAGTATTTGGGACTGGGGATATAGCTCAGTTGGTAGAGTGCCTGCCTCACATGCCCTGGGTTCAATTCCCAATACCACAAAAAAAAAAAAAAAAAGCAGTATTCAACATTTTTTTAAATGTATATTTTAATCATTCTTATTTTTTTTTTTAATGTGGTGCCGAGGATCAAACCCAGTATCTCACACATGCTAGGCAAGCACTCTATCACTGAGCCACAAACCCAGCTCCAGTATTTAACATTTAAAAAAATTTTTTTAGTTGTAGATGGACACAGTACTTTTTAATTTTTATTAATTTTTTAATATTTTTTAGTTGTAGCTGACACAATACCTTTATTTTATTTATATGTGGTGCTGAGGATCCAACCCAGGGCCTTGCACATGCCAGGTGAGCGCTCTACCACTGAGCCACAACCCCAGCCCTACTTTTTTATTTTATTTATCTAATGTGGTGCTGAGGATCAAACCCAGTGCCTCATGCATGCTAGGCAAGTGTTCTACCACTGAGCTACAACCCCAGTTTCTTACCATTTTTATTATACATTCTTTAACAACAACAACAAAAATCTCAAACAGCCTTGTAGGAGCAGGAAAATGGTTCAAAAGATTGTGGGTTGCCACTTGAAATTGTGTTTAGAAAAATTGTTGGAAATGTAATGGTATGGGGAAAACACACAACACAAAATTGCTTATACAATATAATTGTAGCCAAATTAAAATACACAAATAAAAACATAGAAGGACTAAAATTATGTCATATCTTAGTACAGATTAAGTATCCCTTACCTGAAATTCTTGGAACTGGAAGTGTTTGGGATTTTGGCATCTTCACATATGTATAATCATATATCTTGGGGATGGAACCAAAATCTAAACACGAAATTAATTTGTTTCATATTTACCTTTTACATATGGTCTGAAGGTAGTATCATGCCATATTTTTAGTACACCTGTGTTTTGACTGTGACCTACCACATGAAGTAATGTATACAGTTTTCCATTTGCATCATCATGTTAGCATTCCGGAAGTTTCAAATGTTGGAGTGTTTCCGATTTTTATTTATTTGTTTCTCTTCCTCCCCTTCATTTTAGATTTTTAGATTAAAGGTGCTCAACATGTATTTGGGATTATAGGTTTGTTTTTCCACTTTACTATAATATCACATATAAGTTTCATAACAAGAATTTTTTATGAGAAATATTTCACAGAAATAATAATAAAATGATCAGTGTTTCTTCTCATGCAGCATGCAAATTATTACTAAAGTTTTACTATGCACCTAATGTTTCTGTACAGTACTTTTTTTTATTAGCTATAGAACAATGTCATGTTCATCAATATCATCCAGTGAGCATTTAAAAATACACATTGGGCCAGGGTTTTGGTTCCGTGGTATAGTGTTGCCTAGCATGTGTGAGGCACTGAATTCGATCCCCAGCACCACATAAAAATAAAAAATAAAGGTATTGTGTCCATCTACAACTAAAAAAAAAAAAAACTACACATGTCCCAGAGATGACAATTAAGTAGTTAAAAGTAACACCCCATTTTTTTAAAAACTCCTCAATTGATTTAAATCTTTAGGATTAAAGAATTTTACTTATAAGTATAAGCTGTTTTGTTATGTTACTTACCTTGCTTTAAGCAGCAGATACCAACTCTGAAGCCTTTACTTACAGTTAATTATTAAACTTAAGGGGAAAACAGCATATTTGAGTCACAGAAAATAAATCCAAATATGGATACTATAAAGTATTTCAAAGCTAGCTAGAAAAGAATCTTGTAAAGGATTCCATTTAATAATATTCCATATCTCTAGTTCATGATGCTTCTGGTTTTATCTTTCTTCCAGTGAATGGAGTGCCATAGAAAAAGAAATGGGTGATGGGCTGCAGAGTGCTGGTCATCATATGGATGTGTGAGTACCTAGAGAACTTAACATAAACCTGAGGTGAACTTGAGTGGGGGAGTGTTAGTGACTTCTAGGCTTCTGTTTTTATCAGGTTTACTGGAATTTATATTATGTTTTGTGTGTGTAGATCTGACTTAATCTCAAAATGCACAATTAGTTTAATATTTAAAAATTAGTCTTGTGGGGCTGGGCTTGTAGCTCAGTGGTAAAACACTTACCTTGCATGTGTGAGAAATTGGATTCAATTCTCAGCACCACATATAAATAAGTGAATAAAATAAATGTCCGCCAACAACTTAAAAAATAAATTAAAAAAAAAATGGGCTGGGACTATGGCTCAGTGGTAGAGCGCTCGCCAAGCATGAGCAGGACCCAGGTTCGATCCCCAGCACCACATAAAAAAATAAAGGCATTGTGTTGTGTCCATCTACACCTAAAAAATAAATATTAAAAAAAAAATTAGTCTTGCTAGGCATGGTGGTGCATACCTGTAATTCCAGTGGCACAAGAGGCTGAGGCAGGAGGATTGCCGGTTCAAAGCCAGCCTTAGCAACAGCAAGGCACTAAGCAACTCAGTGAGACCCTGTCTTTAAAAAAAGATACAAAAAGAGCTGGGGATGTGGCTCAGTGGTTGAGTGTCCCTGAGTTCAATCCCTGGTCTCTCCCCAACCCCTGCCAAAAAAAAAAAAATAGTCTCATTCATATATTAAAGGAATAAAGATAAAAACCTGCATACTCATTTTGATATATGTAGAAATATTTATTTGACAAATTTCAACACTCATTTATAATAAAAATTCTCATCAAACTAGAAATAAAAGGGAATTTCTTCTGTCTGAAATTCATGTCTAGTGTTATATTAGGTGGGCACAGTGGTACTTAGGTATAGTTCTAGCTACTTGGGAGGCTGAAATGGAAAGCTCACTTGAGTCTAGGAGTTTTGAAACTAGTGTGGGCAACATAGAGATACCCTATCTCAGAATAAATAAATGAATAAGAGTGAAATACTGACGTTTTCTCCTAAGGTCATGAACAAGGTATGGTTTCCTGTGCTCACCATTCCTAATAAACATTTTACTGCAGGTTCTACTCAGTGAATTGAGGCAAGAAAATTAAGTAAAAAGCATAAATATTGGAAAAAAGTAAAATTTTCTTTGTTCACAGACAATAAGATTGTTTACTTAGAAAATCACAATAAATCAACCAAAAACCTATGGAACTAAAAACTGAATTTTAATAGGTCAGGATATCAGATTAATATATCAGAATCAATAGTTTTGCCAGGCGCTGTGGTACATACCTGTAATCCCAGCAACTCCAGAGGCTGAGGCAGGAGGATTTCAAGTTTAAGACAGGATTCAGCAATTTAGTGAGACTCTGTCTCAAAAGAACAATTTTTTAAAAGTGGGTGCTGGGTATATAGCTCCATTGTAGAACACCCCTGGTTTTAATCCCTGGTACCACAATTAGAAAATAAAAATTTTAAAACTATATGGTTTGTAATAGCATGAAAACATAATACTTATTGATTGATGTAATGAAAGATGTTGGAAGACCTCTACACTGAACATAAAACATTGCCTGAAGAACTTAAAGAAGACCTAAATAATCATGTTCATGGATTAACACATCTGTTCTCCCCAAATTGTGGTCCTAGTCAAAATTTCAGTGACTTTTCTATGGAAATTCTATGGACCTAGAATAGTCAAACAATTTTGACAAAGAAAAAAACTAGAATATATTACCTATTTTTAAGATTTACTATAAAGCTATATTGTAGGGTATTGGCATAAACAGAGCAATAGAACACAACTGACTGCAGAAATAAATTCACAATTTTTTTTTAAATTTATTTTTTGGTGCTGATGATGGAACTCAGAGCTTCACACATGGTAGGCAAACACTCTACCACTGAACTATATAACCTAGATCCATACTTCTATAGACCATTTCAACATAATGATGCTAGAAAAACTGGATGTCTATGTGGGGAGACATGAACCTTGAAACATATATCACATTTTATACAAATTAAATTTGGATTATATATATAAGTTTAAAAACCAAAATTCTAGGTTTTAGTTGAAAATATTGGAGAATCTTGTTGCCACATTGGCATAAGCAAAGACTCTTAAAGAGACATTAAAAGAAAAAAAAAATGTTAAATTGGGCTTTATGAAAATTTGAAATTACTGCTTACCAAAAGAGATATCAAACTGGGCCCAGGAGTACATGCTGTAATCCCTGCTACTCAGTAGACTGAAGCGGGAGGATCACAAGTTTAAGGCCAGCCTCAGCATCTTAGTGAGACCTGAAAATAAAATAAAAAGGCCTGTGGATATAGCTCAGCTAGGAAAGCCTTGGGTCCCCTCCGTCCCCAATACAGGGGGGGAAAAAAGTCCGTTTGGGGAAGGAAAAAAGAGAGGGGAGTACAGTTTCAGTTGGACAGATGAAAAGTTCAGAATACTTGATAGTGATGTGAAAGGATTTAATGCCACTGAACTCTAGATTTACAATTTGTTACAAAGGGCTTGAGTCAACAGTGCATGCCTTTAATTCCAAGGACTCAGGCCACCAAGGAGGAGGATTAGTAGGAGATCAGCCTGGGCAATTTAGCCAGACCTTGTCTCAAAATAAAAAGTAAAAGAGCCGGGGGTGGGCTGGGGCCTTAGCCCAGTGGCAGAGCGCTTGCCTGGCGTGTGAGAGGCTAGATCTTAAATTTTTTCATACAAAAAAGTGTGTCAGGTGACTGCTATGTTAATTAGCTTGAATTAATCCTGGCACAGTGTGTACTTATATCAAAACATCACATTGTACACTGTAGTTACATATAGTTTTAGTCATTTCTATCTTAAAGCTATGGTGGGGGCAAAAAAAATATTTTATATAAATAGGGCTTTCTTTCCTCAGGGCCATATTCAAGCTTACTGGCTATTTTTTTCATAAGCTTTCCTGCATTCTGTTAATTTAGCATTTCAGTATTTGCAAGAATTCAGGATCATTTATTGACATGTTAAAAATTATTCTCAGTATATATATCTTAAAGTCTTTACCATTTATTCTCCTCTGAGGATATGATATGACAGATTATCCCTACATTATAATTTTAATCTTCAAGCCCTCAGCCCTATGGGTCCCCTTTTTTTGTTCATTTCTTAACATTAATTCTTCTAAAAGCATAGATTTAGATTTGTGAACTAAAGCCAGATTTTCCTCTTTTTAATTATTTATTTATTTATTTAATTCTTCAAGTGCTCTTCTTTTTTTCTTCTGCTGGGGATCAAACCCAGGGCTTTGTGACAAGCACTGTACCACTGAGCTAGCCCCTAAGATTCTCCTGCTCTTAACAGTAGTTATCAAGACTTTGTCAGTTACATAGATAAAATTCCTCACAATTGTAGATATAGGTTTGTAATTACATAATATATACGTTACCTGCTTTTATAAGTCCCCCAAATATGTTGCTTTTCAAATGAACTTGAACATAGTTTTATTTTGTTTTACAACTTTGGTAAATGTGGTTTATTTGTATAGCTGAAATAGTCCTGGAAGCATAAACTATATGTACTTTTTATTTTCATGCTAAGGGATTAGAATTAATTCGAAAGATGCCTCTTATAATGACAGAGAAGCACTATATACACATAGCCCTTGTGTTTACAGAATTTACAGTGTAATCAGAAATAAAAACAACAGGTGAGACATTACTTTGATAAAATTTTAATTATAAATTGTTATTAAGAGATCAGAAATAAGCCCCAGCCCCAATTTCTATTATTTTCTATTATTTTCATTTACTTTTTCCTCTTGCAGCTTTTTGGTATTACTATAAATAGTTGCAATCAAAAACGTGTGTACCAATTATACCAAACTCATACTTTTTATGGATTTTATAGCCATTTTATAATCTCTTTGAACAAAAGATTCCAATAGAGGGCTGGAGTTTTAGCTCAGTGATAGAACACTTGCCTAGCATGTGTGAGGCACTAGGTTCGATTCTCAGCACCACATACAAATAAATAAATAAAGGTCCATCAACAACTAAAAAAGATTAAAAAATTAAAAAAAAAAAAAAGATTCCAGTAGATCAGGTTTTCTTTTTAAGAAGGACTATTTTTTATTTGTTTGTTTTATTTCTAAGTCTTTGTAGTTCGGCAAAATTCAGTAAAATTAGCATACCAATTACAAATTGCCATTAATGTTTCTAAATGATAATTTTCTTTCTTTTTTTTTTTTACAAATGGTTCTTTTTTTGAGAGAGAGAGAGAGAGAATTTTTTTAATATTTATTTTTTAGTTTTCGGTGGACACAACATCTTTGTTTGTATGTGGTGCTGAGGATCGAACCCGGGCCGAACGCATGCCAGGCTAGCACGCTACCGCTTGAGCCACATCCCCAGCCCCTATGATAATTTTCACTTTTCCTAATTTGTCACTGACAGGTAGTCAGTGGTCTGTGGATCATACTTTGAAAAACACTTTTTTAGAATGTTAATGCTTTGTGTCCCAGTGAAAGTTACTCGTTTAATGCAGTGTTTTTAAAAACAGGTATGCATCTTCTATTGATGATATTTTGGAAGATGAAGAACATTATGCAGATCAGTTAAAGGAATACCTTTTTTATGCAGAAGCACTACGGTGAGTAATTAATGAAAGTTCCAGATGCAGTCCTGTGATTGATCCTCATACTTTCATTGTGTTTGTGTAGAATACAGATAATAAGGTGCTTTTTAAATGAATTAATTTGGACTGGGGCTGTAGGTCAGTGGTGGAATGCTTGCCTATCACGTGTGAGGCATGGTGTTTGATCCTCAGCACCACATAAAAAGAAAGGTATTGTGTCCATCTACAACTAAAATAAATAAATAAATGAATAAATTCATTCCCTCAGATAGTGAATGAGTTCTTATTGTATTCTCTGTGTTGCAGAGTGCTAGGTGTAAAATTATAAGAGAAGGCCTGTCCTTGAAACTGCATAGTGATAAAACCTGCCAGTCTCAGGCATGTTCATCGGCGTATTTGTTTTTTCTACTTTCTCCAATTTGAAGATTGGGAGCAAAATACAGATGGAGTGTTGTGTAGCACTGTCACTGGGTTGTATATTGCCATTTTTAATTTTTATTTATTTATTTATTTAGTTAGTTTTTAGTTTTTGGCGGACACAACATCTTTGTTTGTATGTGGTGCTGAGGATCGAACCCGGGCCGCACGCATGCCAGGCGAGCGTGCTACCGCTTGAGCCACATCCCCAGCTGTATATTGCCATTTTTATTCTGCATTTTTTCTCATACTTGTATCCCTTAGCTTAGTAGCTTTTAAAACTTTTTAATATCAAGGATATTGCTTCTGTTTTTATGGTATTTTTTAAAAATATTTTTTAGTTGTAATTGACACAATAACCTTTATTTTATTTATTTGTTTGTTTGTTTATTTATTTATGGTACTGAGGATTGAACCAGGGCCTCGTACATGCCAGGCGAGGGCTCTACCACTGAGCCACAACCCCAGCCCATGTTTTTATGGTATTTTCTTTGGAACCAACAGAATTCTCTGCTAGATAATCCTATTTGATTTATTTTTTTTTTTAATTACTGTATTTTTTTTTTCTATTCAGTTTAGGGAAATTAATCATTTTTCTGGAAGAGGTGACTTTTGATCAGTTTCCCTATTGCAAAAAAGCAATATAAGAATTCTGTTAGGAAAACAGAAGAGTAGTATAACTGTTAAGTAATTGTGTTTAAAACACTTGCACATTGTTAGCTTTTTTCCTTTAGTGATTTCAGTAGCAGTCAGTTTCACCAAAGTATCTTTAAGTCACCAAGGAAAAGAAAGTTGCTGAATACAGTGGATTCTGTGCAGTTCCTAAAAATAATGATTAATGTATATTGACATGGCATATATAAGTAAGAAAAGTTGTAGAACCATTTGGAATGTGTGAACTTTGTAAATGCCTATCTAAATTCTAGAAGGAAGCCAGGCATGATGGCGCACCCCTATAATCCCAGCAGCTCAAGAGGCTGAGGCAGGAGGATCTCAAGTTCAAAGCCAGCCTCAGCAATTTAGTGAGACCCTCAGCAACTCAGCGAGACCCCATCTCTAAATAAAATACAAAAAAGGGCTGGGGGTGTGACTCAGTGGTTAATCACCCATGGGTTTAATCCCTGGTACCAAAAAAAAGAAATTCTAGAAGGCTGTACATGAGTTGTGCCTGGATAGTAGGAGTGGGGGAAAGAGGATTCTTGACATTTTGATGTTGTTCATTTCTGTATTAGAATCTCTTTCTCTCTCACTCTCTCTCTTCCTCTAGTAAATGTCAGAACTAGTAAGGAATTGTGAATGCTTCCCTGCACTCCTGAAAAAAAAAAAATTTCTTAACATGTTAAAGGAGAAGCCAGAAAAAGTTAAATGGCAGCACTATTTTCATCCCCAGGGCTGTGTGCAGGAAACATGAACTTATGCAGTATGACCTGGAGATGGCTGCCCAGGATCTAGCTTCCAAGAAGCAGCAGTGTGAAGAACTTGCAACTGGGGTGAGTATTTTTCTTTAGGTCTTTGGTATTATTATAGCAAGGCTCATGAGGAATCAGGTACAGTTATAATACACAGTATGCTTGTACCTTTTACAGAATAATTTGTAAGCAACTGTATTAATTATTTAGTTTTCTTGATATAAGAAGATATCAGGCTCCGTGCGGTGGTGCACGCCTGTGATCCCAGCGTCTTGGGAGTCTGAGACAGGAGGATTACAAGTTCAAAGCCAATCTCTGTAAGGTGAGGCGCTAAGCAACTCAGTGAGTTGCTTGTCTCTAAATAAAGTTGCCCTGTCTCTAAATAAAGATTCAAAATAGGGCTGGGGATGTGGCTCAGTGGCCGAGTGCCCCTGAGTTCAATTCTCTATCAAAAAAATAAAATAAAATAAAATTACAAAATAGGGGTTGGGGTGTGGCTCAGTAGTCAAGTGCCTGAGTTCAATCCCTGGTACACCCCCCCCCCCCCAAAAAAAAAAAACATGTTCTGTATGATATTATAAGAATTTGTCAGGCCTGGTATGGTGGCACACACCTGTAATCCCAGCAGCTTTTGAGACTGAGGCAGGTGGATCACAAGTTCAAAGCCAGCCTCATCAACTTAGTGAGGCCCTAAGTATCTCAGCCAGACCCTGTCTCTAAATAAAGTATAAAAAGGGCTGGGGATGTGGTTCAGCGGTAATGCACCCCTGGATTCAATCCCTGGTACCAAAAAAGAGGGGGGGCGGGGGGGGATTGGTCAGGTTTAATTTAATTTGGAAAGGTATTTTATAGAAGTTTTAGTTTACTTTGAAAAATTTTATCCAATTAGAATCAATTTATCTCTCCTAACAAGGAGCTTTTTGTGTACTTTATTCTTTAATGCTTACAATGCATACTTGTAAAGAAAATGTTGTATCTTTTTTCTTTTTCTGTGTGTGTGTGTGTGTGTGTGTTTTGTTTTTAAACTGGGAATTGAACCCAGGGCACTCTTTCACTAACCTACATCCTCAGCCCTTTTTATTTTTTGTTTTGAGACAGGGTCTCCTTAAGTTGTTAAAGCTGACCTTCAACTTTCAATCCTCCTGAGTTGCTGGGATTATAGATATGTGCCACCACACCTGGCCCAATATCGAATTGCATATACTTAGGTCATTTTTATAATCAGCTCTGTACTGTTCAGCTACTTCACTGAAATACATTAGCTGCTATGATGAGAGACATATTTTGAAAGTATTTGTGAAGCAATGATAGTGCCACTGTTTTCTCAGTCACTTCATGGTTAACTAGTACTTGAGTGGTTTTTGTTTAATATTTATTTTTTTAGGTGAACACAATATCTTTATTTTGTTTCTACGTGGTGCTGAGAATCAAACCCAGTGCCCAGCGCATGTTGGGCGAGCGCACTACCACTTGAGCCACATTCCCAGCCCCTAGTACTTTAGTTTTAAAAGTGGTTTTCACATAGATTATTCACTTGTAACATCTATGAAAAGTAATACATATGTGTAGGAAAAGATTTCTGACCATAAGCCATTAGATTAGGTCTTTGATTTATTCCTGAACTCATAGGAAGTCCCAAGACATTTTCAGTAAGCATGGTTCTCTGTTACTTCATGTGATGGGAAGTGCTTTCATTAACAAACTCCAGTGAGTAAGCAAATAGTAAAACAGCAAAGCTTGAGGTTGCCCTGTAATGCTTGGGTTTAGGCATCCTGTTCTAGTAATAGATTCTTAAGATTCAGGGTGAGATATGCAGATTTTAAATATATTTCTTTAGTTTGGTTTATTTCCATAGTTGCTTGTTGAATTTTATCTGTTTTGTTGTTGTTTGTTTTGTTTTATTTTTGTCAGAGTAATCTTTTATTTTATGTGGTACTGGGGATGGAACCCAGGGTCTGTGCATGCTAGGCACTTTACCACTGAGATATCCCTTTTTAATTTTATTTTTTCTTTTGAGAGGGTTTTGCCAAGTCTCAGGCTGACCTTGAACTTGTAATCCTCTTGCCTCAGCCTCCTTAGTAGCTGGGATTACAGATCTGTGCCACTAATTTCCTCCTTTTTGACAATTTTTTATTATTCCGGTATTAGAAATCATATTAGGAGTCCTGTGGTTATAAAGATTATGGTGCTTCTATCGAAAGTAGTAGGGAGAAATGGCCAGTGTTTTTTATTTCTGAGAGTGGAGAGCTATGAAATACACATAACATAAAATTTACAATTTTTATATGCATTTTTAGTTGTAGATAGACAAAATTCCTTTATTTTATTTATTTTTATGTGGTGCTAAGGATCAAACCCAGTGCCTCATACATGCTAGGCAAGCGCTCTACCACTGAGCTATAACCACAGCCCCAAGTTTATCATTCTTAACCATTTTTAAAGTGTATAGTTTAGTAATACTAAATATTTTCGTATTGTTGTGCAAACCCATCTCTAGAGCTCTTTTCATTTTGCAAAACTCTGTTCCCATTAATCAACTCCTCTTCTACTTCTCTGTAATTCCTGGAAACCACATTTGCTTTCTTTCACTATAATTTTGACTACTCTAGATACATCAATTTAAGTGGAATTATATAGTATTTGTCTTTTATTTTATTTATTTTCGTATGCAGTGCTAAGGATTGAACCCAGAGCCTCACACATACTAGGCAAGCATTCTGCCACTGAGCCACAACCCCAGCCCCATAGTATTTGTCTTTGACTGGCATATTTCACTTAGCATAATGTTCTCTAGGCTCATTTGTGTTGTAGCACATGTGATAGTTTCCTTCCTTTTTAAGGCTAAATAATATTCCACCAGGTATATATATATCGCACTATCTATTCTTCTGTTTCTATTTTCTTTTAGACTGTGAGGACATTCTCTTTGAAGGGAATGACTACCAAGCTCTTTGGTCAAGAAACTCCAGAGCAAAGAGAAGCCAGAATCAAGGTGTTAGAAGAACAAATAAATGAAGGAGAACAACAGCTAAAGTCTAAAAATTTGGAAGGCAGGTAAAAATTCTGAGAAGTTCAACCTGGACTACCATTGGATTATTTATTTATTTAATAATATTTCCCAGCTTCATTGACCCCTCTGGGTATAGCCTGTTCCTCTAAAATGTAGTCATTACATTCCTAAGAAATTTAAGTTATCAAAAAATCATGTTATAGAAACATTTATATTAGTGTGGGGGGAAAAGGAAGAAAACATGGGGTTTCAAGTTCATAATATTACTTTCGTAGACTTCCTAATTTCTGTTCTTGGCACATTCTCTCTGCCCTCTTGCCCCATTTAGCAAAAAGCCTGATCATCTTCAGTACCCAGCTTAAGGGTTATTTCACTGTGAAGCCTTCCCTTATCTTCTCAGGCGATCTTAGCACTTGATTCCTGACGTTGAAGCATGGCAGTTCTGTGTTGGGTGGTTGGTTGTTCTGTGTAGCTCTCCCTGGATAACTTCAAAGTTAAGGACTGTGTCTTACATTTTTTTGTTCTTCGATACCTTGCATAGTGCTTTTCATGTAATTAATCTGTAAATATTTCTAGAAATTCAGTTCTCAGATCTGCTATCACTGTTTAGTTCATTTTCTTTATTGTTGTTTTCATCTGACAGTCAGTCAGTAAAATGTACCAAGGCAGTCCAAGAGTGTATTATTGGCTTACAGCAAATAAGTCAAAGTGAACTTTCATGAGTTGAACTGAAAAGGAAAGTGCCTGTGAGCATTTAAAATTTTTTTTCAGACAGGGTCTCACTGTGTTGCCCAAATGGTCATGAACCCCTGGGCCACACAGCTTGGATGATAGCTGTGTACCTCTGTACCCAGCACTATTTTTATTTTTGGTACTGGGGATTGAACCTAGGGGTGCTTAACTACTGAGTCACATGCCTAGCCCTTTTTATTTCTATATCTTTATTTTATTTTTATGTGGTGCTGAGGATCGAACCCAGTGCTTCATGCATGCTAAGTGAGCACTCTACCTTTGAGCCACAACCCCAGCCCCATAGCCCTTTTTATTTTGAGACAGGGTCTCACTCAGTTACCTAAGCTTAGCTAAGTTGTGATGGCTGGCTTTGAACTTGGAATCCTCCTGCTTCTGCTGCCTCCCAAGCCACTGGGATTATAGGCGTGTGACACTGCACCTGGCTACACAGTTAGAATTTTTAAAACCCTAGACATTATTTAAACCATGTACATGCTGAATGTGTTTCATAATCCATCTCAAGAGTATATGTTTGCCAAGCACTGTGGCACACACTTATAATACCAGTACTTAGGAGGCTGAGCCAGAAAGATTTCAAATTCAAGGCTAGCCTGGGCAACTTATTGAGACCCTGCCTCAAAAATAAAGTATGTGTGGTGGGACTACAGATGGAGCTCAGTGGTAAAGCTCTTGGCTAGCATGCATGAGTATGCCCTAGGTTTAGTCCCCAGTGGAAGAAAAAAAAAGGTATATTTTTTCCAGTGAACCCAGGAAGGCACTTCATTGTGGCATCTGTAGGACTTGTGAGCTGATTCAGGGAGCCAATTTACAACTGTTTTTTTACACAATACCTTTATTTTGTTTATTTATTTTTATGTGGTGTTGAGGATCAAACCCAGGGCCTCGCGCGTGCTAGGCAAGCACTCTACCACTGAGCCACAACCCCAGCCCCTACATCTGTTTTAAAGGAATAATTTGTGAACAAAATGTAGTTATTAGAATGTAGATGAGTTATATCTCTGACATTTTCCCCTCACTGTAATTTATAGGAAAAGGAAAAATAGAACTGTCTTATACAAGCAATAACTTTGGTTTTGATGTAGCCAATTAAAAACCATCTCTGAAGAGAATGGTTAGTTGAATTTATAGTGTACAGTCTATTTATTTTATTATTATTTTTTTTGTGTGTGGTGCTGGAGATGGAACACAGTACTTTGTGTATACCAGTTAAGTGCTCTATCACTGAGCTACATCCCATCCAATGTCTATTTAATTTAACTAAGAATACTAATAACTTTATCTTTTATTTCAGAGAATTTGTGAAAAATGCGTGGACTGATATTGAACGATTCAAAGAACAAAAGAACCGTGACCTAAAGGAGGCCCTCATAAGTTATGCTGTCATGCAGATCAGCATGTGTAAAAAGGTAGGTTTGAGTTCTGCAAAAATAATGGATACGTTCACAAGTGCTTACACATTTCTATAAATTCTCTTGTTTGGCCCCCAGAAATATTTTTTTCATTCTTCCTTTCTAAAACTTTTCCAATTTTCTCTACCTAATTTTGAAGGATTGTAATTAAAAAGGTCAGTTATTGTGTTTCCACTTTATAAATAAACTCTCAAATCTATATGCCCCATTTATAACTTGTATCTGAAAATATGTACTGACAGTATAACTTTGATTATATGATGTTCTTGACAGTGCAGTAAAATATCATTCCTAATAATAATATCAAAAGAAAAAAAAGAAGGGATGTTTTCTGTTTTATTCTTTTTTGGGGTACCAGGGATTGAACTCAGGGGCACTCAACCACTGAGCCACATCCCCACCCCTATTTTGTATTTTATTTAGAGACAGGGTCTTGCTGAGTTGCTTAGTGTCTCATTTTTTGCTGAGGCTGGCTTTGAACTCACAATCCTCCTGCCTCAGCTTCCCAAGCCACTGAGATGACAGGTGTGTGCCACTTTGCCTGGCTCATGTTTTATTTCCTTGCCTAAGTAGAATAGATTTTTATATATGAAAATGAATAATGTCCTTTTGTTTAGAATTAAGTGCCACAAGTCAAGATCAACATCAGTTTTTCTTGGATAAATATCAGTGTCTGTATTTTATATATTTTACTTGTGTGTGTGTGTATATATGTATGGCATCATTATAATTTCAGCTATTCAAAGTGTTAATTGAATATAATCCAAGTGTTACTTGAATATAATCAGATGAGTCGTAGTAGTAATAAACTGAAATAAAAACTGAATGAAGTATTTTAAAAGTAAATAGAACTTCTAAGTGTTTTTTGGTCTATCTTTTCATTGGCAATCTGTCCAGTTTATTGAATGAAGTAGGCTAAAGCCTTTAAAAAACAATTTTTCAGTTTATAGAGTTTTAAAATTAATTATTATAAAAATAACACATGCCCATTGCAAAAATGTCAAATAATTCAGAAGCATGTTAAGTAAAAATTCTCCCCTATCTCCCCCAAATCCCTTTATGTGTATTCTTCCAGATATTTTTGGATATATATACAATTATTTAAGAAAATATACACAAAAACAGGATTGTATTATATACATTAGTTTTTGTATTATATACATATAGTTTTTCTCTTTCATTTGATATCTGATGGACATCTAACTTTGACAGTACATGAGATCTATCTTATTCTAACAGTGAATACTATTATATCTAGTTACTTATCCAGCCAATCTGAGACATTTTAAAGATGTTTTGTTTTTATTATTTGCCTTTTGTATCCCATTAAGGAGGAATGAAACTAAATTTTTTTTCTATTGTTTGAAGCCTTGGTGAATATTGATATACTTTAATGCTTAAGTATTGAAGAAAACATTCCTCTCTCATAAATCAATTATTGTAGGATATCTTATTGAAAAAAAAATCCTTTGTTTTTATCTCTTAGTTAGGTTTTACTATTATATCTTTATAACCATGCTTTTTTTGTTAAGGCATATTTGGATTATCTATAGCTTTGTGTTAAGTAGTGTACCAGAACCATGAGAGGGATTTCATAATTTAGAACACAGTCAGTTTTTAGTCAATAATTAACTTAATCATTAAATTATTTAATTATAAAAATTAGTTTTGTCAATAATAAAACTTTTGTTAAAATATTACTTTGAATAAAACTGCCAGAAAACTTGTTTGGTTTACTAGTAGAAATAATAAGCATGACATGAGTAAGAGTTTATGGTTGAACCTTGAAAACTCAGTTTACAAGTTACAGAAGTTCTTTTTCTATTTTGGAGATAAGCTTATTTAAGAAATTCTCTTACATTTTCAGAAGCATTAGATATTTCCTTATATTAGCTATTTACTGGACTTGTTAGTTAACTTAAAAAAGCAAAACTTAGTATGCCACTAAACCAAATATGTGGGATTTTAGAATCTTTCCAGAATCACATTTTAAAGGTACTTTTTTTTTTTTTTTTTTTAAGGGAATTCAAGTTTGGACCAATGCTAAGGAATGCTTTAGCAAGATGTAATCCTATGAAATGACTTTTTCTTCAATCAAAGTGCCCCAAAACAAAGCACAAGTAAATAAAAGAAATTTAAGTTGCTACCCTGTATACTTAAAAATATACAATAAGTTGAATCAATTCAGCTTTATTTTAACTGATTATAGTTGTATTCCTATAGCACAAAAATTATGTATTTTAATCAAGATTAAATATTATAATTTGAGGTTTTGGGGACTGGTGCTGATTCCAAAAAAAGTTAATTTAATAATATATACCAACAGATTATTCATCAGGCTTCTGAACCAATGATTGAATGTTAAGGCGTTAGTTAATTTCTAGACGCTCCTTTCAATGCCAACTCTTTCAGATCTGTTCATGCAGGAAGTTCTTTTCCTAAGATTGAATTCCTATATTTACTTGGTGAGACCCACTAACCTGTCATAAGGGGGCATTTTCTCTTGCCTTATAGTTGAGCTGTTTGGTTTGACAAAGCTCAGCAGAAATTTATTGTGAAATCTAGGTTTTTCTTCCACATTTGTTGATGCCCCTGTAACACATCATACACTAGAAAATGCCTTCAGTTTGTGTTTTACCAGAATTTTGATACTGGTCAGAAATTTTATACTGCCAACAAATAAGTCTCAACTTCTCAGATATAGAGTGGAATACATTCTTTTGGTCCAGGAATTGCTATATAGAAAATTTTAATTGAGTAGTAGTATTCTCAACAATTCTTAACCTCAGTGATGAGCCCAATTTCCTTTGCTTGGCTCTCTGCACATGGCATTTCAGGGTACAAGATGTAGCATTTCCATGTATAAGATAAATGTGGTCAACACATGAGCTCATACCTTTATCATTAACAGCCTTCGTTTCTATTGCTTGGCTATAATTTTTGTAAATAAATTATATTGTTTTTTTTATGTATGTTTTGTGGTATATGTTCAGAAGCCAAGCACCCTCATTTTCGTAGCTTTGCAGAATCTTAAATGTGTACTCATTATTTCTAATGATGTTTTAAAAAATCCCCATACCATTCAACATTTGACTTTTTTACATGTTTAAAATGTTGCTGGATTTTTGTGCTGTTTGCCAAACTTATACAATAAATAAATGAAGTATTGTGCTGAGTTTCAAAGGTTTTTTGTTTGTTATTTAAAAAAGATGATCCATATACACTAATATGTGATGATCTGTGGAAATAATATGCCATGTTATACTTTAAAGTATTTAATTGTATAAATGTGTCTTATACCCAAATGCTGTTTTTAAAAAAAAAATCCTGTGATGAGATCTGATTTTAAAAAAATTTTGTTTTTTCCTCCCCAGTACTGGGGATTGAATTTTGGGATGCTTTACATACTAATGTATGTAAAGCATCCCAAAATTCAACCTTTTTTATTTTTTGTTTTGAGACAGGGTCTCAGCTAAGTTGCTTCAAACTTTAAATCCTCCTGCCTCAGCCTCCTGAGACTCTGGGATTACAAATTTATACTATCATGCCCAGCTTACTTCTCTTTTTTAAATAAAATTGGTAGAAGCAAAAATCATCTGCAGGTATATACTTTTGAATCCACTGAATTGTATCATCTCTTGACTAGTGAAATGACGTACCTTCCCACTTGGCATTTAAAAATCAAAAGCCTGGACCTAGGGATGTAACTCAGTAGTACATTATTTTCCTAGCATACACAAGTCCTGGGTTTAAGCATTTCTAACTAACTTAAGACTAAACGTAAAGTGTATTAGATTTTTTTCTGTTAGCAGACCTGATTTGACCTATATTTTTAAAAGATAAATTAGAGCTGAGTACAGTGGCATACACCTGTAGCCTTAGCTACTCTAGAGGCTAAGGCAGGAGGATTGCTTGAGCCCAGGAGTTGGAGACCAGCCTGAGCAATATAGCAAGGCCCCATATCAAAAACACAATAACAGAATACTTTTCCTACTTCATTCTTTTTATCTTCTCTAATACACATACACACACACACACACACACAAGATTATTTCTTTATTTAACTGGGAATATGCTTGGTTGGTTTTGATCATTGTTTAATTTTATAGCATATTGTTCCTTTAAAAAGAATTCTTTTTTTAAGAATTTAAAATTTTTTTTCAGTTGTTGATGGACTTTTATTTATTTACATGTGGTGCTGAGAATGGAACCCAGTGCCTCACACATGCTAAGCAAGTGCTTTACCACTGAGCCACCATCCCAGCCCCTTTAAAAAAAATTCTTGGCTAATCCCAGCAGCTGGGGAGGCTGTGACAGGAGGATTGCGAGTTCAAAGCCAGCCTCAGCAGCGGTGGGGCACTAAGCAACTCAGTGAGACCCTTTTTCTAAATAAAATACAAAAAAAAGGTTAGGGGATGTGGCTCAGTGGTCGAGTTCCCCTAAGTTCAATTTCCAGTACTAAAAAATAAAAAGAACTCTTGAAGGAATTTTATGATAGAAACCATTTTTTGTATCCAGGATAAGTATAAAGAAAATAATAAGCTATTTCAATAACACTTTATAGTATTTAAAAATCAGGAATTGAAATGAATTATTAAAAAAGTGAGGGAGTTAGTCCTCAAAGATAAATATAAAAATATAAGCAATCACTAAAAAAAAAAAAAAAAAAGACTCATTAAATTAGTATAAGCGGGACTGGATGCGGTAATGCACATCTGTAATCCCAGTGACGTTCAAAGCCAGCCTCAGCAATGATGAAGTTCTAAGCAACTCAATGAGACCCTGTTTCTAATGAGAAATACAAAATAAAAAAATATTTGTGGGCTGGGGGTGTGGCTCAAGCGGTAGTGCGCTCACCTGGCATGCGTGCGGCCCGGGTTCCATCCTCAGCACCACATAAAAACAAAGATGTTGTGTCCGCCGAAAACTAAAAAATGAATATTTAAAAAAAAAAATTCTGTCTCTCTCTCTCTCTCTCTGTCTCTCTCTCTCTCCTTCTCTCTTTAAAAAAAAATATTTGTTTACTATATGTCAAAATACATTCTACTGTAAAATTAATTAATTAAAAAATAAATAAATAAAAATAAAAAATAGGACCTGGGATGTAGCTTTGTGGGCGAGTACCCCTGAGTTCAATCCCCGATACCAAAACTAAAAGTAAAAAAAAAATAGTTTAAGTCTTTATAACAAAGGAGAATTTAATCTAGAGAATGTACTAGTGTTGCTGTTGGTATGTTATAGTTAAACCTTTAAAATAGGCTGGGGTTGTGGCTCAGCAGTAGCACGCTTGCCTACCACATGGGAGGCCCTGGGTTCAATCCTTGGCACCACATAAAAATAAATAAATGAAACAAAGGTATTGTGTTCAACTACAACTAAAGATAAAATATTTAAAATTTTTAAAAAAATTAACTGAAGTCATATTTAACCTAAATTTACATCCAAAAACTTGAGTACAGATGAATGAGTCAGTGGTAAATTACAACATAGCATTCAAAACCAGAACCAAGGATTCTTAACATTCAAGCATCTTTAGAGTAAACACATGAAACCCAGTTTGAGATGGAGTGAAAATATCAAGAGTTATGTAACAGGAGTATGAGGCTTTTTAGATCCTTATAATATTCTTTAGATTCTTTTTTTTTTTTAATTTTTATTGTTGGTTGTTCAAAACATTACATAGTTCTTGATATATCATATTTCACACTTTGATTCAAGTGGGTTATGAACTCCCATTTTTACCCCGTATACAGATTGCAGAATCACATCAGTTACACATCCATTGATTTACATATTGCCATACTAGTGTCTGTTGTGTTCTGCTGCCTTTCCTATCCTCTACTATCCCCCCTCCCCTCCCCTCCCCTCTTCTCTCTCTACCCCCTCTACTGTCATTCATTTCTCCCCCTTGTATTATTTT
>NW_026000240.1:3103899-3122897 GCF_001458135.2 Marmota marmota marmota
TCCTGTTGCCACTGCCTATGAAGGCTCGGTTGGTATTTACCTCCACAGTATTCAGCAGGACCCGGACCAAGAAGCAGTTTCTGCGGGTTCTTTATCTCTGAACCTGAGTAATTTGTCTGCGAGACGCAGGCGAATGGCAGCCTGAAATTACCTGTTCTATGGCTGAATGAGCTGCGATCAGTCGAAAACAGGGATGGTGACGTCAGCTCTCCAAGATGATGGCCGCTGGCTTCCTCTGTGGTCTGACCGGTGTGGAGAACCGAATTGGACCGCTTCCTTCCCCCGTCTCAAACCCAGAATTCAGCACTGAGCACAGTGATTGCACAGCTGGCAGGAGCCCGCAGAATCCGCAGCGCTGTATCTTTGTTTCCCAGCGCGCGCCGCAGACTCTAGCCGCGGGGTGATTTGCTGAATAAGCAGCGTGACCCTCCGTGCGGACAAATCGCTCGCGTTTGAGCCCCCGTAGCTGATCCTCGTGCGATGGAAATCCTTCCTCTAGGTTTTGGAGCACCCCAATTTTGCTGGAAATTCCTAACAAGATAGCTTTTAGCCGTTCTAACTCGTCATTCTCCCGCACAGTGACGTGGTACAGGGGGTGATGCACTCCCTTCGCCGCCATCTTTAGATTCTTATGTATACTCTTCTACGGGTATATTTACTGAAACACTAGAAAGTTTTCCCTAAGAAAAGAATTAGAAATTTCTTTCAAGGTTGAGTAAACCAGAGAAGTAAACAAGTAAAAGACTAAATCAGTAATTGTATTTGCTTCCTAAATTATGTAGCTTAAAATATTTATGTATTTGAAAAAAAAGAAACCAGAGAAAAATTTTTAAATCTAAGTAAGAAGAAATATTCAAGATAAATGTAAAAATCAATTATATTGAAAACTGATTAGCAAGTATTACAAAGCCAAAAGTTGGTTCTTTGAGGTTAGTAAAGTTAAACCCCTAACAAAACTGTAAAAAAAAAAAAATAGTAAAGCACAAATCACCTATATTAGGAATGAAATAGAAGACGGTATTATAGCTCTTACAAGACATTGAAAGGATAATGAGGAAATATTATAAACAACTTTAAGCCAATAAATTAGATAAAATCAGCAAGTTCCTTAAAAAACAGATCTTACTATGCTTTATTTCACCATATAATCATCACCATCACATAATTGTCATACCCTGTTTTTTCAGTCCAAAAACTGGTTTATAACCTTTCATCATATAATTGTTGCATAGTGTAGTTCTGTTCTTCACAGTGCTTAACAGGTGAACAGCAGCAATATATTCACAGCAGTGGTGTGTGAATGCACGTTGGTCTTCTCGTGCACTATGAGCCATAAGCCTAGAATTCGCGGTGCGTGCCACATCAATATATATCCAAAAGCTGATTTGTGTGGTTTCTATAGAGCACTGCAATACTAGAGGTAAACACATTAAACACATCTTATGAGTGGCACTGAGTACAGCACATCAAATAATAAAACCAGCGATAGTGCCACAGAATCTTTAGACAGAGAAGATTAAATTTTTAAGTCCATACTTTATTTTCTCAAATGCAATGTTTCAACTGTAATGAACAAATTAATGACAACTAATCTTTAACTTTGTTTTTTCCAGACTAGAAAAATGTTTGCTAAACTGTCATGCAGACATGATAAAGAGTTGATTTGGAGTATCCAGTCTTAATGTATATTCATGCATCCTAATCTTACATAAGACAGTAGAGAAATAAATGGTTAACCACATAATGGTTGCACCCCACTTTTTTGCCAAAAAATTTTGGCATAAAAATCTATGACAATTCTGCAGTGAAATACAATACAATAACTTATATAGGATGAAATAGAAAATCTCATAGTCATATAACAAGGAAATTTATTATTAAAAATCTTTCTACAAAGAAAATTCCAGGTCCAGATGGCTTCATTGGTGAGTTCTGTCAAGCATTTAAGAAAGGAAAAGGAGTGTTCACAAAAATTTGGAAAATAAAAATATGAATGGTTGCTAGCTGACAGCAAAATTGTAGGAGCTGAAATTTAAGTGCCTGAAGCTGAGGATACTAATGAGAAGCTGGTTTTCCCAAGAAAATCCCAGAAAGACTCAGAAATTGGAGGAAACAGGTGTACTGGCAAGAAGGAATAAGTGTGGGGTCAAAGTGTGAGGTTGGGTGAAACTGTGCAGAGTGATTAGATGGACCAGGTTTCCGCTCTTTCATCATGTGCACATTACTATGGATTTTCACACTAGTAAAGGTTCCAGGAAAAAGTTAAAATACAAAAAATTGCCTTCAGAATAGCATCAGCCCCGTCCGCCCCTCCAGTGCTGGAGATTAAACCAGGTTTTTGCATATCCCAGGTAAACGCTGTACCTCTGAGCAACATCCCCGCCCACAGCAGGCTTTCTAACACCAAAATGTCTTAGCTTCCATAAAAGAATAATCTGACTGCCAAACTATCAATTAGGTATGAGGCAGAACTAAGATATTTTTAGATATGCAATTTCAAAAAATTCTCTTCCTATGCACTCTTTCTCAAGAAGTTACTAGAGGATGTGTTTCACCAAAATAGGAAAGTAAACCAAAACTCAGGAAGAGCTGAGATACAGAGAGTAGGCATTCCAACACAGGAGGTGAAAGGTATGCCCAGATATGGTGAAGAGTCGTCCCAGAGGGCAGCCAGAAGCGGAAGCCAGAGGAAGATGGCTCAGTGGCCACATCCCTTGGGTTCAGTCCCTGGACCATAAATAAATAAATTTGGCATTACTTACCATTTGGAACTGCCTACACCTTACCCACCCAATCCCGACATGTACATGACTATACATTACTATTTATATGTGTGTGTGTGTGTGTGTGTGTGTGTATATATAATTTTTTATGACTATATTTTTGTTTGTTCTAATGGTAAATCTATCAAATATAGAGCAAAACATTCAGACTCCAAAATGACAGTTTCTTGTCAGGAGAACCAAGTGTTAGGCATGAAATTCAGAGCCCTACACAAGCTAAGAGGCAATATTTGAGCCCACTGAGGTTGGTGTGAACCAGTATGGACATGAGCATTTCATTCCCTGTCTTGGCTGCTTGGCTTACTCTCTGCTTCTGAACTTCCAGGTCAGAAAGAAATTGATTGAGATTTCCTCTAAAAGGACGTAATTGTAAGAATACTTTAATATTGTGTAATCAAGTTTGTGATGTCCAGAGAAATAAAATGAAGATTCTATCAGGAGTCACGTTTTAGTCAGCTTTTTTACTGCTGTGACCAAAAGACCTAAAAAGAACAATTTTAGAGGAGGAAAAGTTTATTTGGCACTCACAGTTCAGAGTCTCAGTCCATAGATGACCTACTCCATTCTTTGGGGCCTGAGGCAGAACATCATGGTGGAAGAGTGTGGTAGAGGAAAGCACTTCAGGACATGACCACCAGGAAGCAGAGAGAGAGCTCCATTCACCAAGAACAAATTATATATGCCAAAGACACACCTTCCAATGACCCACCTCCTCCAACCATACCATACCTGCCTTCAGTTTTTACTCAGTTAATCCCTATTAAGGGATTAATGTACTGGTTAGGTTAAGCTTCTTATTACCCAATCATTTCATCTCTAAGCTTTCTTACATTGTCTCACAGGAGCTTGTGGGAGACACCTGATTTCTAAACCATAACAGCAAGAAAATAATGTGTCCCAGAAGAGCTAAACTTTAAGAGAACAAGGAAAGGAATGAGCAAATAGGTGTGTTTTCTTGTTAAGAGTGGTAAAGACCAGGGCTGGGGATGTGGCTCAAGCGGTAGCGTGCTTGCCTGGCATGCGTGTGGCCCGGGTTCGATCCTCAGCACCACATACAAACAAAGATGTTGTGTCTGCCGAAAACTAAAAAATAAACATTAAAAAATTCTCTCTCCCCCTCCCTCTCCTCTCTCTCTTTAAAAAAAAAAAAAAAAAAAAGAGTGGTAAAGACCAAATTATCCATTCCCCTAAAATCAACTACTGATATTTGCTACTGAGCATAATAAATTTATGGCTATTTAGTTAGCATAATTAATTAGATGTTGGGGATTGATTTCATTGATGACATTAATGGAATTCAAATTTTGAAGGTATTAATATCAGTGGGATCCTAGTATTGTTAAGATGTCAACACTACCCAGCACAGTCCACAGATTCAATACAATCCCTATAAAAATCTAATGACATTCTTTGCAGAAATAGAAAAACCTTTTCTGAAAATCATATAGAATCTCAAGGAACCCTACACAGCCAAAACAATCTTGGAAAAGAACAAAACTGGAGGACTCAGATTTACTGATTTCAAAATACTACAAAGCCAATGGTGGCGGCACATGCTTGTGATCCCAGCTACTCCAGAGAGGAGGCAGAAGGATTGCAAATTTGAGGACAGCCTGGGCAACTCAGTGAGACCCTGGAATGTAGCTCAGTGGTAGAGCACTTGTCTAGAATGGTGTGAGGCCCTGAGTTTAGTCCCCAGTACAAACAAAACCTTTCTACAAAGCTACACGCTACACTAATATGGTGTTGGCAGAACAATCTTATAAGACATGGAATAGAATCGAGCCCAGAAACAAACCCTCATATCTTTGACCAAATGATTTTCCACAAGGGTGGCAAGACCATGCAATGAGAAGAGGATAGCCTTTTTCTCTCTCTTTGAGGCAGGGTCTTGCTGAGGCTGGCTTCCAACTTGCTATCCTCCTGCTTCAACCTCCCAAGTAGCTGAGATCACAGGCATGTGCCACTGCCTGCAATGTGTGACCATGTGCCCAGCATGAAGGGCAGTTCACAGTCTTTAAAAAAAAAAAAAATAGTGCTGGGAAAACTGGATATCCACATGCAAAGAAAAAAGTTGGATCCCCACGGGAAGTTTGCTGGCAGCTGGAAGTTTGCTGGGGCCCCTTTGGCTGTGGCTCTCAACATCTCCCCCTCTCTGTTTAAACAACAAGCATGTGGCTTAGGGACGTGTCTGTTAGGCAGTCCAATTCAACATATGGTCCTTACCCGTCATCGGATGAACTGACCTCTAGGCGTCAGCCTCCTGTCTTAGGTTGGTACCACTGCAATTGGATCATACCCGTCACTGACTACCGGTCCAGCATACAGCTATACTTGTGGATAGGCCTTTGCACCAGTGGGGGGGTGAGGTTCTTTGCCTCACCTCTGTTGGCCCCCAAATTTTGCCTTGGTGCCAGTGGGGTGGTGAGGTTAATTGCCTCACCTCTGTTGGCCCCCAAATTTTAGACCATCACTAGTAGAGGAGGATGCAAAATGCCATGACATTAAGCCAATTGAGGGCTCCTTTGAAAAATTGTACCACCGGTGACATCATCAGCAAAAATACCCCAACACTACCACAAGTCGCTGCACCAACAGATAGTTCACAATGCATACAGGTGAGCTCACAATGTGTCCAGGCAAGTTCTGCAAGCAGTTCAGTGATGGCTATTGTAGAAGCTGTAGATTGGTTTTATCTTTGACTTCACCAGCACTGGGATGAAGATAGGAATTCTGGCAATAATGGCTAAAGAAAAAATTATGTAACATTACAGAAGGCACTAAAAGAAAACAATTTTCTTAACAATTTACATTGTCTTTAAGAGAATTATTAAATATAATGAAAAGGAAAGGTGAAAGTAAACAAACAGATCTGTTAACCTTCTTTTTTGTTCACATATTAAAACAATCCTCAACAGTTGTTTACCCAATTTAAATTAAACCATATAAATCACGTGAAAAAAAAATATTTGGATCCATTTTATCATGAGCGCTCATCATATATGATATATGGACATACATACATTCAAACATATAACACAAAACACAAGTGTGCACACATAATATAATACATACAACACATAACATTATAGTAAAGGCCTTATAACTTTTTACAGGTGAAATCTCCATTGCAATGTTTAAAAACTCTATAGTCAAAAAATAGAACTGATCAGCAAAACATTAACCTAGGTCTGTATGAGCTCAAAAAACAAAATAGAACTTCATGATATGGCAAAGGGCAATAATAAAATAGATATTGAAAAAAGCATCCTGGTTCTGTTGCAGATGTAAGAATAGCCAAACTGGAGTTTTGGATATCAGTTGTTATGGATTTGAGCCAAATCATCTTCTTTTTGGTCTGTAGAAATCGCTTTAGTTAATCTTTCTGGAATCCAAATCGGCTGCTGTTCTCCCTGTGGAAACACATAAACAGACCCCCGACTCCAGACAATCACTGGGTCAGGACCTTGGTTAATCTCTCTGGAATCCAAATCGGCTGCTGTTCTCCCTGTGGAAACACACAAACAGACCCCCGACTCCAGACAATTACTGGGTCAGGACCTTTCCATTGTCCTGTTAGAATATCCTTCCAAAGTACCTTGGGCTTATGTACATTTTTTGGACACATATGCCTTTCCGCAGCACTAAGTCCTGATGAATCCAAATTTAAAAAGTTTAGAGTAAAAAGGGTTATTTTAAGTTTATCTTTGGGGAATATATACCCCTTCCCAATTCCTTCTTTTTGCTTTAATAAGTACATTTTAATAGTTTGATGAGCTCTTTCAACTATGCCTTGTCCCTGTGGATTGTATGGGATTCCTGTTATATGAGTAATGCCAAATGTTGAGCAAAATTGTTTAAAAGAGGTAGAAGTATAACCAGGGGCATTATCTGTTTTTAACTGTTTTGGAACACCCACAGTGGCAAAATTTTGTAAGCAATGAGCTATAACATCTTTAGTTTTTTCTCCGGCATGAAGGGAGCCCATCAAAAATCCAGAAGAAGTATCAACTGTAACATGCAAATATTTTAATTTTCCAAATTCTGGCAAGTGTGTGACGTCCATCTGCCAAATATGGTTAGGTATCAATCCTCTAGGATTGACTCCAAGATTAACTTGTGGTAAAAAGGTCACACAATTTTGACATTGTTTTATTATTTGTCTAGCTTGTTCCTTAGTTATTTTAAAACGCTTTTGTAAAGTATTAGCATTGACATGGAACTTTTTATGAAAATTTATAGCTTCTTCTAGTGTAGAGAAAATATGTATGTCATGTGTAGTTTTATCTGCTAAATCATTGCCCAAACTAAGGGCTCCAGGCAATCCTGTATGTGCCCTGATATGTCCTATAAAGAATGGATCTTTTCTGTCCCAGATTAGACTTTGTATAGTGGAAAGCAAAGAGAAAACAGTAGAAGAAGGGGAAATCCTACCAGCATCTTCAAGAGATACTATAGCATTAACTACATACTGACTATCAGAAAATAAATTAAATACAGAATCTTTAAACATCACAAAAGCTTGTAAAACTGCATTAAGCTCTACCTTTTGAGCTGATTGTTTGGGTACTAAAAATGTAAAAGTTTGATCAGGGGTAACTACTGCTGCTGTACCATTATTTGACCCATCAGTGAATATATTTGGAGCATTCATGATAGGTGTTTTTCTTGTCATTTTTGGAAAAATTACAGGATGCAATGACCAAAAAGACAATAAAGGATTAGATGGTAAGTGGTTATCAAATGAAACATTAGATTTGCACATGATTATTGCCCAAGTATTTAACTCATTAGCTAACTCATCAATTTGATTCATAGTATATGGAGTAATAATTTTATTGGGAGAAATTCCAAACACTCCCTTTGCTGCTTTTATTCCTTTGAGTATTAATTGTCCTACAGCCTCAGGATACCTAGTAAGAATAGTGTTAGGAGAATAAGATAAATGTATCCATAATAATGGACCTTCTTGCCAAAATACTCCTGTAGGAATATTTTTTGTTGGTAGTACAATAAATAATAAAGGCAAACTTATATCAATTCTATCCAAATGCATATTTTCCATATATGTTTCAATGATTTTTAATGCCTTTCTTGCTTCAGGCGTTAACATTCGGGGTGAATTTGGATCTGATGGACCTTTTAGGATATCAAATAAAGGTCCCAACTCTCCTGTTGGTATACCTAAATAAGGCCTTATCCAATTTATGTCTCCTAATAACTTTTGAAAGTCATTAAGTGATTTGAGTTGATCTACTCGTATTTGAATTTTTGGTGGACGGACCATGGTTGAGGATAATAGAACTCCTAAATAATTAATTGGAAAATTTAATTGTACTTTATCTATTGCTATCTCTAGATTATAATTTTTTAATAAGTTTGTAAGTGTGGCATAACATTCTAGCAATGTGTTTTTATCTTTGTGTGCTAATAATACATCATCCATATAGTGAAATATTTGTAGTTCAGGATTTTGATTTCTAAGTGGCTGGATTACTTTGTTAACATAAATTTGACACATAGTTGGGCTGTTAGCCATCCCTTGAGGGAGTACTTTCCATTCATATCTCTGATCAGGACCTTCATGATTCAGTGCAGGGATAGTAAATGCAAAACGTGGACTATCCTCAGGATGAATTGGAATTGAAAAAAAACAATCTTTAATATCTATAACTAAAACATACCAGGTTTTTGGCAAAGCAGACAATTGAGGAATCCCTGATTGAGCAGGTCCCATAATAACCATCTCATTATTAATGGCTCTTAAATCTTGCAATAATCTCCATTTACCAGATTTCTTTTTGATGACAAAAATGGGAGTATTATGGGGAGATACAGAAGGTTGTATATGTCCTTCTGCTAATTGTTGTTTGACCAGGTCATGGGCTGCTTGTATCTTTTCTTTAGTCAGGGGCCACTGAGGAACCCATACTGGTCTTTCTGATTTCCAAGTAATTTTTATTGTCTCAGTGGCCCTTTCTGAAAATCCAACCCATGTCTGTCTGTTCCTTGATCTATTTGTATTGGTGCTGCTATACCTTGTTCTTGTTTTTCTAATCTTTTTCCTTTCCTAAAACCTTGTCTAGTCATAATAGTGGGTGCATTTTGGTTGATGTTATTTGTTAATGTCAAACCTAATTGATCTAGGACATCTCGTCCCCATAAATTTACGGGAAGATGATCCAATACATATGGCTGTATAGTTCCTTCACATCCTTCAGGATCCTTCCAATCTAATACCATTGCACTTCTATGGGGATTAGTCGCCACTCCTAGGCCTCGAAGCGTTTGAGTGGCTTGTTGTAATGGCCAATGTTTTGGCCATTCTTGACGAGAGATGATGCTAAGGTCTGCACCTGTATCCAGTAGCCCATTAAATTCATGTCCTTGAATATTTAGTTTTAGCATGGGGCGAGAATCTAAATTTAAAGAAAGCATAGCCCAATCTACACCTGTGGAGCCTAATCCCTTGGAACCTCTTTCTACAGTACGACTGGAAAATTTATCATGTAGGCTGGGTATTATTAGTAACTGTGCTATTCTATCTCCTGGTGAAATTACTGATATACCCTTTGGAGAACTGGCTATAATTTTTATTTCACCTTCATAATCGGGATCAATTACCCCAGGACTTATCATAAGTCCTTTTAGAGTAGAAGAGCTGCGTCCCAATAATAAGCCTACTGTTCCTTTGGGAAGAGGTCCTTTCACCCCTGTGGGAATGATTTGAACTCCCATCTCTGGAGTTAGTACTGCTCTGGCGGAGGCGCAGATGTCCAACCCTGCGCTCCCTCTGGTTTGTCTGATGAGGGATCTGATGGACAATGTGTCCTGGGCACTACCCTGATGGGGTTGCTGGGTTCCTCCAGTGCTCCGTATATTTGTGGTTTTGGGCCCCGGAGCATTGGGCCCCCCTGTCCATTTTTTGGCAATGGAGCCCGATGCCTTTCTCCACGATATCGTGGATAAACACCTGGTCCTTGTTCGTTTTTTGATAATGGAGTACCCTCTATGGTGGTTTGAGAACGGCATTCATTAGCCCAATGTCTCCCTCTACGGCATCGTGGGCAAATACCTGGTATTCTACTCCTTTGATACCTAGTTTTGTTAAACCCTCCTCCAATGGGGCAATTCCTTTTAAAATGTCCTGTTTGTTCACAATTGTAGCATGTTCTTGGCCTGGCATCTAAAGCCTGTTTTACTGCAGCTGCCACAATTTGCCCTTGTTCATTAATGTCTCTGGCATCTAAAGCCTGTTTTACTGCAGCTGCCACGACTTGCTCTTGTTCATTAATGTCTCTACATAATTTAATATATGTGTTTAAATCTTCATGTTTCCATGGTCTAATGATATCTCTGCACCAACGATTCGCTTGCTCATAAGCCA
Organism: Marmota marmota marmota; assembly: GCF_001458135.2. Classification (NCBI taxonomy): domain Eukaryota; kingdom Metazoa; phylum Chordata; class Mammalia; order Rodentia; family Sciuridae; genus Marmota; species Marmota marmota. Next base: position 3,114,070 of record NW_026000240.1, read on the forward strand.
GGTGTTTTAGTAATGGCATTGCTTGTTCTGTATTCCCAAAAACTCTGGTAGCTGTTTGAATAAGCCTATCTACAAATTCAGCATAAGGTTCATTAGCTCCTTGTATTACCTTAGATAATTGACCTTGTAAACCTCCATGTCCTTGTAAAGTCTTCCATGCCTTAATTGCATCTACAGCAATTTGTGCATATACACCAGGATCATATGCAATTTGTTGCTGCTGATCCTCATAAGGTCCCTTTCCTAACAACATATCTAGATTTCTCTGAGGATAACCAGCTGCTGCATTTCGCCTAGCCGTCTCCTTGCAAAATTCCTCATTGGCAACCTTCCATAACAGGTATTGTCCTCCATTTAGCACAGCTTTACACATATTAGCCCAATCTGCTGGCGTCATGTTCAAGTTGTTAATGGATTCGACCATGCTTACAGTGAAGGGTGCTTGAGGACCATAGGTTGTTACAGCCTCTTTTAGCTGCTTCACTGTTTTGAAATTTAAAACTTGGTAAAATCGCTGCCCTCCTGCCTCAAATACAGGGCATGTTAATATTTGAGATCTTGTCTCAGGATCCCAACTATCAACTGCGGGGGTTGGGGACCTCCCAGCATATGGAGGTGGCCTTGTTAGTTGGACACTTACGTCCTCTGGTGATAGAAAGGTGTTAGTAGCAGTCTCCTGTTGTAACTTTCCCCCTGATGGCTTTTTCTGTTTTACACTTTCTTTCTCTGTCTGACTAGCTTGAGAGGCCTTCTCTTTTACTTGAATCTTTTCCTCTGTCTGACTAACTTGAGAGACCTTCTCTTTTACTTGAATCATTATGTCTTCTTCTTCCTCTACCATTGTCTGAACTGAAGGCTTTGGACTAAGCAAACAAGATATGAACGTCCACAATGGCAATGTGCCAACTGGCAGAGTCCCTGGGCTTTTCTTTTCTATTCTTTTTAAATCTTCACCATGATGGTTCCATTGTGATATATTTAACAACTCCTCCTTAAAAAGCCATGGGCTACATTTTTGTATTGTATCAACGTATGCCCTGATTGTTCTTGATTTTACTGAGATGCCTCCTTCCTCTAACAATTTACTTAACACTCTTTCAGTTTGTTTTTTACTAATTTCTGATCCCGTATTTCTACTATAATACAACTCAACAAGATAACGCCTAACAAAACTGAAACTGAGTGAAACAAAATTGAAACAACACAAAATCATTATAATAGTCTCCTGAAATGTCCATCCGTCCTTTCTCCCTATCTGTTCCTCAGATGTGAGCGGTTTTTCTTCCATCTTACACATCTCCAGGGACAGGCAACTTAAAACAAAAGTGAAATAAAATAACAAAAGAAGAATCTTAAAATGGCTACCCATCCTCTCGCCCTGCCCTCAGGGGCGAGCAGTTCACTTACCCTCAGTCGCTCCCCGTGCGAGCCACCAAATGCCGCAGTCTGGCTGGGCACAATCAGGAGCCACTTGTCAAAAGAAACTAACTTTATTTTTAGAACCACACACGCCAAACAAAACAGCCTCTCAGGAAAAATCCTCAGAGCCTCAACTGCCACCACCGGCTTTCCACAAGCCTCTCTCTCCCACACAAGCCTCTTTCCACCTCCCACAATCCTCCTGCTCTTGAGGCCGATTGGCTGGGTCACGTGGGCGGAGCCAAAAAAAGTCCCCCAATGAGCAGCTCCGTGGTCTGAAAGGGCAGGGAAACAGTCCAATGAGCATCACCGCAGAGGAGCCAATCAGCTAGATGTTGCTGGGGCCGAGGAGCGAATCAGCTAGATGTTGCTGGGGCCGCTGTGAGCCAATCATCAGCCGGCAGCTGGAAGTTTGCTGGCAGCTGGAAGTTTGCTGGGGCCCCTTTGGCTGTGGCTCTCAACAGGGATGGTTAATTTTATGTGTCAACTTGGCTAAGCGATGCCCAGATTGCTACTAAAACATTATTTCTAGGTGTGTCTCTGAAGGTGTTTCCAGAATAGATTAGCACCCGCTTATTGGGTCTTCAAAATTGGACTAAATTATACACCACTGGCTTTCTGGTAGCTTACAGATGCAGACCATGGGACTTCTTGGCCTTCATAATCACAGGAACCAATTCCCATAATGAATTTCCTCTACATATCTATACTATATTCTGTGGTTTCTCTTTAGAGAAACCTTTACATGCTTCTATAATGCCATATGCAAAAAATAACTAAAAATGGATCAAAGATCAAAAGATGCCCCAAAGATCTACGTGTAAGACTAAAACTACAAAACTCTTAGGAGAAAATGTTAGGCAGAGCCTTATAGACTTAGATTTGGCAATGATTTGGATAAGACACAAAAGGAACAGGCAACAAAAGAAAAAAATCGTTTATGAAAATTTTAAAAATTCACTCATCAAAGGATAACAGGAACACAGTAAAAAGGCAATCCATAGAATGGAATAAAATATTCCCAAATCATAAGTCTGAGAAGGAATTAATATCCAAAAATATTTTTAAAACCCTAAAACAACAAAAATGTGATTTAAAAATGGGGCAAAGAAGCCAGGCAGAATGGTCCATGCCTGTAATCCCAGTGGCTTGGGAGGCTGAGGCAGGAGAATTTCAAGTTCAAAGCCAGCCTCAGCAATTTAAGGAGGCCCCAAGCAACTTGGTGAGACCCTATCTCTAAATAAGATATAAAAAAGGGCTGGGGTTGTGACTCAGTGATTAAAAAAAGAAGAAGAAGAAGAACTTAAATATTTTCCAAAGAAAATATACAAATGGCTAATAAACACATGAAAAAACATCACTATCATTAGGCAAATGCAAATTAAAAAAATATATAAGGAGATACATTTCACACTCAGTAGGATGGCTATTATCAGAAGCAAACAGAGGCTATGGTTTGAGAGTAGGGCCATGCCAAGGGCTCTTCCTCTGGTGATTGAGCTCATAACAAGTGTCTGAAGAAGACAGTTTCTGAGGATGTGCAACATGATGGCTGCTGAAGCTTCTGCTCCAGATCTGAAGGGCAGAAGTGCTCAGGAGACCTTCAATACTTCCATCCAAAAGATGTAGAAACTAAAAATACAGATGCTTAGGCCTGCACACGGGGAACTGTATAGGGTGCTCTAGTCAACAGCCCCAGCTGAACTCCCCAAAAATGACAGGACCGCATATCATCCATGGAAGTGACCTCTCTTGGATGTCCCAATGAGTGGAGCCTCAAGATGACAGAGGTGACTACAACATGTGGAGAGGCACCCTTACATGCCAGATACCACATAGAGAAAAAAAATACCCAGTCATCCCTGTCAATACAGAGAATCCAGAATGATAATAAATGGCTATTGTTTGGGAGTTTTAAGCAAAAATAGAAAAAAAAAAAAAAAACAGAACTGGGTGCCTGTAATCCTAGTAGTTTGGGAGGCTGAGACAGGAAGATCACAAGTTCAAAGCCAGTCTCAGCAACAGCGAGGTGCTAAGCAACTCAGTGAGACCTGCCTCTAAATAAAATACAAAATAGGGCTGGAATGTAGCTCAGTGGTCTTAGTGCACTGTTGGTGGGAAGGTAAAACCTTATACCTGCTGTGGAAAACAGTATGGCAGCTACCCAAAATATTAAAAATAGATTACCATATGTTACAGCAATTCCACTTCTGAATATACACCCAAAAGAATAGAAAGTAGGATCTCAAAAAGATATTTGTGCCGGTTGTGGTGGCACATGCTCATAATATCAGTAGCTCAGGAAGCTGAGGCAGGAGGATTTCAAGTTCAAAGCCAGCCTCAGCAACTTAGCAAGGCCCTAAGCAATTCAATGAGACCTTGTTTCTAAATAAAATATAGAAAAGGACTGGGGATGTGGCTCAGTGATTAAGAGCCCCTGGGGGTTCAATCTCTGATACAAAAAAAAAAAAGAAAAGATATTTGTACAGCCATGTTCATAGCAGCTTTATTCATAATAGCTAAAATATGGGAAACCCCAAGTGTCTATTGATGGGTGAATAGATAAACAAAATGTGGAATATGCATACAATGGAGTTTTATTAAGCCTTAGAAAGGAAGGAAATCCTGACACATGCTACAATGTAGGTGAACCTTGAAGACGTGCTGTGTGAAATAAGCAAGTTACAAAAAGACAAATACCGTGGAATTCCACTTATGGGAGGTACCTAAAGACAAGTTAGAAAGGTGGTTGCCAGGGACAGGGGTGGGGGGGAAATGAAGAATTGTTTAATGGGTACAGAGCTTCAGCTTTATAAAATAAAAAGGATTATGGAGATAGATGGTGATGAGGGTTACATCATACAAATGTATTTAATGCTGCTGGACTATACCCTTAAAATGGGTTAAAATGGCAAATATTATGTTTTTGGGGTACAATAAAAAAATTAGGAAATAATTGTGGGGTTCTGATTTATAGAATTTTGGTCAACGACTAGAAATCTTCACTTTTCAAAAATGTCCCTGGTGGGCTGGGGCTGTAGCTCAGTGGCAGAGTGCTTACCTAGCATGTGTGAAGCACTGGGTGTGATTCTCAGCACCACATATAAATAAATAAAATAAAAGCCCATTGACAGCTAAAAAGATTTAAAAATTATTAAAAAAAAAATTCCCAAGTGATTCTGATGAGCAACCAAGTTGGAGGAAACACCATGTTCTAAGGACAGAGGCAATAGAAACAATATCCTCCACTCTGAAATTTGGTTTTAAATGACATGTCCATTCTTCTTTGCCTTCCAGGCATGGTGGTTACAAATGGAGCTCATAATAAAATTTGAAGCCATTCCCAGTATAGTCCCAGGTCATGGATCTGGCCATGAGTTCAGTTGAGCTCAGTTTGCAGGAAACCCTCTGTATGGTGATGTCCAGAAGGGAGTCTGAAGCTCTGGAGGGGAATGTTGGCTGTAGACGGAAAGTTAACCCTGGAAGTAAGTGAAGTTCCCGAAGGGAATATGCTGACTAAAACAGGACCCAGGGCTGGACATGGTAATACACACCTGTAATTCCAGCAACTTAAGAGGCTGAAGCAGGAGGATCTCAAGTTCAAAGCCTGTCTCAGCAATTTAGTGAGATCCTCAGCAACTTAGTGAGACCCTGTCTCAAAATAAAACATAGAAAGTGCTGGGGATTTGGCTCAGTGGTAAAGCATCTCTGGGTTTTAGTACAAAAAGAGAGAGGGAGGGAAGAAGCAGGGTTGGGGGGACACAAGGTTGAAACTAAATGTGTGGCCTTTGTGATCTAACCTTTCTTCTACATTTTGGTAAAAATTCATCTCTATATTTCTATCCTAATTCACATACCCATTGTCTTCTGGGGCTCCATTATGACCTTCTATCTGCTCTGGTCCAGGCTCTGAACACCCAGATGCCTTCCAGACCCTTCCCCACCTGAGCTGATATTAGCTGAAAGTGTCTGGTTTAAAGGATCCTTCTCAAAATTGAGCTCCCAGAATGGTCTGACCCTCTCATGTCAGCCCCACATAAGTAGGACTCAGGGAGACTGCATACTGCTGGTGCTTACACTCCGGGCTTTGAGGTGCCGCTGGGTTCCTGTGAGCCAGCTGAAGATCACCGCCTTGTGAACCTGGGGGCTTCACTGTTTCCCATTCACCCCTAAAAATGCTCAAGAACCACTTTTAACCGTCTTCTGTCCTCGACTCACAATGTGTGTGTGTGTGTGTGTGTGTGTGTATTTATAGTGGATAGAGCTACAGATATTGCGACACATACACACAGGCTTCTCATTAGGACTTAGTAACATCAAAAATAACATTCACGCTTGAAGGAAACCCTGGTGTTATCCTTGTGTTTCTGTGTTGCTTGGGTAGAGACGACTGAAGAACACTGTCCCTGTTGCCTCAGGTCCTGGTAGCAGCTCTTTGTGAGGGCTAAACCTAGTCATAGCTTAGCAATTGTGCCTATTTCAACAGCCTTCCACCTCCCAGCAGCTCCAAAAATCAATGAAAGAGAGATAGCCTCTGATTGAGAACTTAATAGACCCAGTTGTTTCCATGATAGGAGCCCAGAATCTTCAGCTAGAAACAAGCTTACAGATGATTTTATCTCATTTCAAGAATGAGGAAATAGTTGGGTACAGTGACACACTCCTGTAGTCCCAGCTATTTGGGAGGCTAAGTCAGGAGGATCACAAGTTTGAGGCTAGCCTCAGCAATTTAGCAAAATCCTGTCTCAAAATAAAATTTGAAAAGGGCTGGGGATACGTGAGTGGTAGAGCACTTGCCTAGCATTCACGAGGCCTTGGGTTTGATCCCCAGTACTGGGGGTCAGTGGGAGGAAACAGAAGACCAGAGAAAGATGACTTGCTCATTGCTGATGGTCACACAGCCAATTAGTGCACACTTCTGACTTTTGGACAGGCTCCGTCCTTGGTGTATTTTCTCTCTGTGTGTTGTCTCCTGAGCTGATGGGCCTGTGTGGTTTGCCCAAGCCTCTGTGGCTACCTTATCCCCACTGCTTGCTCAGTAACCAGGGAGGGGCCTTAAAGGAATAAAGCCAGGCCTCACACAGGGCCAGAGGGGAAATTGAGAGTGGTTCTTGGGGAGGACTTAGGACAGTGATTGGCTGGAGATAAACACTGCATTTCAATTATCCTGGGACTCAGGACAGTTACAGTTGCAAACTCCTCTAGAGTTCCCTCCTAAACATGAGCTGGTGTATGTGACACCCTATGTGTCACATACAGGGAGTTGGTGATAGATGTGTTAACGGGTGGCCTGAGCCCCGTCACACAACATGGGTGGACCAGGCCTGGGAATCCACTTTGGTTGGCCCACCTGCAGAGTAGGTAGGGCTTTCCAGGGGTGCCTGAGGACAGTAGGAGGGGTTTCTTCGGGGGCTGGCAGAGCCTCAGGAGCCCTGGGTCCTTCCCACCTGCGGAGAGCTCAGCAAGCCTACCTGATACCTGAGCTCTGGGCAGCTCCTTTTCGGGCCCAGCTCGAGTTCTCCCTGGGGGGTATGCCCTGGCTTGGTGGTAACTGAAGACCCCCATCTTCTGTTAGAGATGGAAATTGAACCATAGCTCTTAGTGGGGGCCCTGGATATTCATGACAGGGCCACTCCCTGGAGGTAGGTCCACTAAGAGAGCAAGGGATACAGTTTCTGGGAAGCAATCTGCAGATCTCTGAACTCACCATCTTAGTCTTGCTTCATGTTGCTATAACAGAATGCCCTCCTGGGTAAAGAACAGAGATTGATTTCTTACAGTTCTAGAGTCTGGGAAGTCCAAGACTGAGGGGTTGGAATCTGGCCTTGTTGGTGCCAGATCCCACAGCAGAAGGCAGAAGGTAAAGGGGAGAGAGGGGGATAGGGGCAGAGAGACAGAGACACTCATAGGACACTGCTCTCAGCCTTGAGCCCTTTTCATAATTGACACTAACCCATTCATGGCCTAATCACTTCTCAAGTTTTCCACCACTTAAAACTGTTGCATTGGGAATTAAGTTTTCAAGACAAGAACTTTGACAGACACATTTAAGCCACAGTATTCACTGCCCACCCCTCTGTACTGGGGAATCCAACCTGCAGCCTGCATGCTAGGCAAGTGCGCTACCACTGGGACTCATCCCTAGCCCTTTTTATTTGATTTTTGAGGATGTTACTAAGTTGCTGAGGCTGGCCTTGAACTTGTGATTCTCCTGCCTCAGCCTCCCAGATATCTGGGATTATAGGCCTGTGCTATCTTGCCCAACAAAATTGGTGTTTCTTTGCCTTGGGGCCCACAGACCTGCTACTTTCCCTGCTCAGCCCCAGCCCTCTATTCCTCACCCCTATAAGGTGTAAGGACACCTTATCCTCAAGCACATCTTGGTGATAACCCCCTTTGGCCTAGTTGGTTGGTCTATACCTAAAATCTTGGGCTGAGACAGGAGGATCACAAGTTCAAGGCCAGACTGGGGAACATGATAGCATGGCCTTCTCAACATAGTAACACCAACAACAACAATAATAAGTACCTCCTCAGGGAGATCATCCCTGAACTTCTAATTGAAGAAGCTCTGGCTCCCAAAACTCCCTATAAGATCTCTAAGAACTTAGCACCAAGTGCTAAAGGGGTCGTTTTGAATATAAGTGTAGCTGAATTTTATAAATGCCCCATGTGTGTTTGGAAGGAAAATGTTTTGCCAGGTGGGGTAGCGCACACCTGAAACCCCAGCTCCTCAGGCGGCTGAGGCAGGATGACCACAACTTCAAAGCCAGCCTGGGCATTTATCAAGACCCTATCTCTAAATAAAAATAAAAAGAGCTGGGGATGCAGCTCAGTGGTAGAGCACTTGCCAACCCCCCAGTGAGGCCCTAAGCTCACCTCCTGCCCCAGTACAGGAAAGAAGGAAAAGAATGAGGGCTGGGGATGTGGCTCAAGCAGTAGCGCACTGGCCTGGCATGCGTGCGGTCCGGGTTCGATCCTCAGCACCACATACAAAGATGTTGTGTCCACCGAGAACTAAAAAATAAATATTAAAATTCTCTCTCTCTCTCTCTCTCTTTAAAAAAAAAATGTGTCTTCTCCAGCTGTAAGATTCAGCTTACTAAGTAAGGCTATTATATTAAGCATCTAAATTGTGGTGTTCAAAGCTTTTCTCTTATCATTATTTTGCTTACATGATCTATCAATTACAGGGAGAGGTACATTAAAATCTCTTATACCATTTGGACCTATCTTATAAGTACATATAGCATTTCTTTCTTTCTTTCTTTTTAAGGTGCTGGGGATTCAATCTGGAGTCTGGGGTCCATGCATGCTAGGCAAGCATTCTACCACTGGACAACACCCCCAGCCCCGAAGTACATGATATCTCTCTCTCTCTCTCTCTCTTTTTTTTTTTTTTTTTTTTT
>NW_026000240.1:3122918-3169245 GCF_001458135.2 Marmota marmota marmota
TTTTTTTTTTTTTTTTTTTTTGTGTGTGTGTGTGTGAGGTGTGAGTCAGGTTCACACTGTGCTGCCCAAGCTGGCCTCCAATTCTTGAGCCAAGAGCCCATCCTGCCTCAGTTACCTAAGTAGCTGGGACCACAGGCACATTGCCACACCACTGTACCCAACTTGGTGCATACCGGCTTTTTAATTTTTATGTCTATTTTGTGTCCTTTATAATAACAGCCTGAGTACCATCACTGCCCCCAACTTATATTGTATTCACTTCCCTTGAAAATTTTTAAGGACTGCAGGGATAAACCACAATATAATTATTTTGTCCTCCATTATTGGACATTGATTGTTTCTACTTTTTACTTTTATGAATTACACTCTAAAGAGCATCTTCGTGTGCAGTTATTTCTGATGATTTTCTCTGAGTAGATTTCTCCTAAGAGAATTATGAGGTCAGGGTGAACAAACATTTTAAGGCTTTTCATATATGTCACTCTTTCACATATTTGATCAAATTAGAATTTCCAGTGGCTGTGTCACTCAGTTGGCCTTGTTGAACTGTTTCTTCCTTAGTAACTGTGTGTGTGTGTGTGCATGTGTGTCCGTGTGTGTGTGTGTGTGTTACTAGAGATTGAACCCAAGTTGCTCTATGACCTATATCCCCAGCCCCTATTTTGATTTTATTTTGAGATGGGGCCTTGTTAAGTTGCTGAGTCTGGCCTCAAATTTGAGATCCTCCTGCCTCCGCTTCCTGAGTCCCTAGGATTATAGGCATGTGCCACCAAGACCAGCTCCCTCAGTGTTTATTTATTTATTTTTGTCATCTGGGCAGCCCTCACCAAACATTTGTAACTTAGAACTTGCATCATTCCTGTTAAGATTCACCTGCTTGATATGGCCTATCCTTCCTAATCTGTCAATCTCCCTCAGCCTTCAATTTAGCAGAGTGTCTGCCACTGATATGGGACCATATCTCCTTCTATACCCTCACTCTAATCAGTGATGGAAATGATGAGAATAGAACTTCATGTTAAACCACTGAAAATCACGCTGGGGATAGCAAGTTCTTTTCCAATAAGGCTAATAGTTACAGTTTATTGAATACTTACATATTATATATATATATTTAATTTATATATATGCATTACATATAGGTTAACTTGTTTGATCATTACAACCATCCTCAAAATTAGTTAATACAGTCTCTAGTTTAAGATCTATGAATTGAAATTCAGAGAGAGGAACTCTACCTGGTCACCCTGTTCCTAAGTGGATTTCTGCTCCAGACTGGGATTCTGCAACCCTGATCTACAGAAATCTGCCACCAGGTGGCAGTCGAGTCAGCGGGCCCAGGAAGAACCGCTAGTTTTGAGATCCGAAATTCGCTGCAAAAATGCATTTTTTTCCTTATAAAAGCAGCCATAACTTTTATTGACATGACTAAAACTAGATTTTCAATAAAATAAACATTAACCAGACAGGAACATTCCTCAGGGTAAAATATAATAAAATAAACAGACCTTTGAACTTGGACCTTTCCACTTAGAATTCATCAATAGAATCCCTTTGAGGAAAATCGCTCTTTTTGGAACTCACCCACACTAGGATGATGCCCCTGATTTTCTGCCTACTCTGTGCCAACTCTGTCCCCTGCAGTAGCACACTCCTTGCAGTGAAAGAGGTTGTGTCCTCCACTGGGACAGCATATCAGCATCTGGAGCAAAGGGTGTAGACAGTGGCACCTTGGTGGGTAGGGAAAGCCCTCCAAGAGATATGGATGTGCCCATCCGTGGGAACATTCCTAGTTTTGGAGAGAATCCCCAATCATCATGCACCAGCCACCCTTCCTGCCAGCAAAGGCATGCCTCTTACTCTCTAAACCAAGTGCTTGCAAACCTGTCCCTTGTCTTCATTCTACCAGTCATACATTGATATTTTTCTGCCTTTTAAATGCATATATTTTGACAAAAGAACCAGGCATGGTGGTGTGGGCCTGTGGTCCCAGATACTCGGGGGGCTGCGGTAGGAGGATCACTTGAGCCTGGGAGTGTAGCTCAGGTGTTGGAGGCCAGCCCAGGCGATACAGCAAGACCCTACATCAAAAATAAAGGGGGCATCCAGGTAAAAAGGCACAAGCCTGGAATCCTCGGGAGACTGAGGCATGTAGATGGCAAGTTTGAGGCAAGCCTGGGCAACCTGGTGATACCCTGCCTCAAAGTTAAAAAATAAAAAGGAGTAGCTCAATAATAGAGTACTCCCAGAGCACTGCCAAATAAATAAATAAATAGGCCTGGGGTGTAATTCAGTGGTACAGTGCTTGCCTCACATCACCAACCCCTGAGCCTGATCCTCAGCGGTGAGGGTTGGAGTCAGAGTTTTCTTCTTTAAACTTCCCTCTTTCTTTTTTTCTTACATTTTTTTTTTGGGGGGGGAGCACTGGAGATTGAACTCAGGGGCACTCCACCACTGAGCCACATCCCCAGCCTTTATTTAGAGACAGGGTCTCACTGAGTTGCTCAGTGCCTGGCTGTTGCTGTGGCTGACTTTGAACTTTCGATCCTCCTGCCTCAGCCTACCACTGGGATTACAGGCATGCGCCACCATGCCCAGCTCCCCCTTTCTTTTTAACTTGAGGTTTAGCTTGCTGATCTTTCCCTCTTGGTTAGCAGCATCTTTTTCAAACCATCTGCACATACATTTGAATTATTGAACTGCATTATATTTCAACAGAAATAGAAGATAAAAAGGACTTTCTCAATATTCCACCACACATCAGTCCCACCTGGATGGTCCAGTGTTTCATTCCAACCCACTCCTACCAGTGTCCTTCCCAATGCCCTGTCTTCATGCTCCCCACACAGAGGTAAATCCAGGACTGGAACTAGAATTAGGGACCTCCATGTGGGGCTAGCCCAGGAGAAGCAACCAGAAGTGGGCCTCTAGGCTGCTAATCGGGAGATTCCAAAGTCAAGTTCAGGCCTGGCTTGATGTCTGGCTCCACCTTTTTCAAATCTTGTGACTTATATGTTCCCTTTGCTGAGCCTCAGATTCCTCAGGGCAAAGCAGGGATAAATCCAGCACTTGCTGGGCAGCACTGTCGTGTTAGATGCCGTCTGCCATGCCTGGCCAGTGTCCCTGGCGCCCTGTGCTGAGTGCTAATTAATGTTGGCTATTGTTCAATTAAGTAAGGGATCTGGGATCATGGAACATTATTGCTCATGGCCCATGAGATCATCGTCTAGATCTCTCAAATAACCAAATGTTTTGTTTTACCAGCTTGAATGAAAATAACGAATTATTTTTTAAGGTCCAAATAAGTGACTCCACGTTCCCCACATACTACTACTACTTTTTTTTTTTTTTTTTTTGTAGTTGTAGATGGACAGCATGCCTTTATTTTATTAATTTATTTTTATGTGGTGCTGAGGATGGAACCCAGGGCCTCACACATGCTAGGCAAGTGCTCTGCCACTCAGCTACAGCCCCAGCCCCCCGCATACTACTTCTTAACAAGTCCTCCCTGGGACTCCTCCCTCCCACAGCCAAACTAGAGACTCCTGGGTGTTTCCCAGGCCTGGTTACCTCACCTTTCTGAGAAGAAATAGGCCCAAAAGGCCTTTCTTCCCTGCCTGTGGCTGCCAATTAAGTAGCCTAGCAGTGTGAGGCTGTGTCCATTCAGGAAGTTATCAGGCCACTGAGACCCTCCTCCTAGGCCACATTTGTTTCTCAGGGTTTAGGATGGGGATGAGGACTTCTGTCCCTGCAGATTAGGATTGGCCTGGGTCCCAAGGAGCTCCTGGAATTTATGCACATGCAATAGTCACAAGCCAGGCACGGGCCAGCCCGTGCTACTCCTCCCTGCAGCCCAGAGGAGAAGCACCCAGGCTCTTGGCATCAGCTTGAAGCAGGAAGCTTCCCCTCACTGCAGCTGCCAGCAGAAGTAAAATGGCACCCAGTGGCACAGGGAGCCTCTCCTGCACCTACCCAGGACAGATCCTTCCCCGTGGCCAGGGCAGTTCCAAGTCTGAAGCCCTAGAACATTCTTCCTCCCCAGTCCCAAGGGCACTCATTTTCTGCCTTGGATCCCTTGCTCACCAGGGCCTCCCATTTCCTTCAGGAGAAACTAGCCCTCTGTTGTCCCTATATTCAGATGAGAGAACTGGGGCCCCAGAGAGGAAAGGTGACTTGTTAAGTACATGAAGCTGGGAGTGAGGCCACATGTCCTGACACCCAATTTAGAGCTTTTCCTCAAATCACAGTGGGCCCAGATTAGAATGGTGAGATTGGGAGGAAGGGGCAGGCAAGGGCAGATGTCAGAACAGGTCAGCCAAGTCAGGGCACCAGGAGAGCTGGGCGGGGAAGTTGAGTCTGCAGTTAATAAAGGTAGAAGTGAAGGAGGGGCCCACAGGATGCCAGATTCTCATTTTTAATGGGAACTTCCCTGACGAGCTGTGCAATTAGATACTTAATGAATCAGAAATGATTTTTTGAGGATTTGAAAGAAATACCCAGTGCTGGCCTATGAACTGTAGGGCTATTGAAAACCTAAAATCCAAACCATAAAGTCTGAGGGCTGTGAATCCCATTCATTCGCATGTGAGCTGCCATTAATTTGTAGATTCCCGTTTGGGTCCCTAATAAGGCGTACATAAAATTAAATTAACTAATTAGTGCAAATGTCTGCATCTACTCTCAGGACAATTACTCAAGGAGGGAGCAGGGAGGGCCTAGGAACTTTGAGATCATATTCTTCTTTTCCCAGTCAGCTGGGTAAAGCACAGACAGACATGAACACCATGGCATCGCCCCAGGATCCCCTCGCAGACAGAGGGGTCCATACTGAGTAGTTGGAAACCAAAGTCCCTATTTGTCCTGGCCTTGGCCTGGTCTCTTCCTGCTAGAAACCTTAGGCCCTTCCCAAGGATGCTCTTTCCTCACTGAATCCAGGGGCAGCTGAGAACTGGCGTGGAGGTGCTGGGTACAGGTGAGTGTTGGGAAATGAACTCCATCTTAGAGTGTCTCCAGATGGCAGACAGGGCCACCCAGCCCTGGGAGCACATGGGACCTGCAGCAAGAGTCTAGCAAAGCAGCTGTCGTGCTAGGAGGGGCTCTCTTTCTACTTTGCTGTGATTTGAATCTTAAATGTCCCTTAAAGGCCCATAGACCAAAGGTGAAGGCTCGGTGAGGTTTTTAGATACTTTTAGAATTCGGTTGCCAGCCTGTGGCAGTCTTGGAAGGTGGTAGGATCTTGAAGAGGTGGGGCCTAGTGGAAGGGAGTTAGGTCACTGGGACCTTGAAAGAACCTTGAAAGGGATGGTGGGGCTCTGGCTCCTTCCTCTCTTTGCCTTCAGCTGCCTTGGTGAAGGGACCTCTTCCCCCAAGTGCCCCCCATGACATGCCATCACAGGCCCAGAACAATGGAGGGAAGCAAGCGGCTGTGGACTAAAACTCTGGAACTGTGAACCAAAGTAAATCTTCCTTCCTTATAAGCTATTTATCTCAGGTGTTTGTCACAGGATGGAAAGTTGACTAACACCCAGCCTAAGGCAGTGAATCTCAAAGTGGGGTATCTGGATCAGCAGAGTCAGCACAGGGTCTTTTTAGAGGGGTGAATCCTCAGCCCACCCTGGCCTGCAGAACCAGGACCTCTAGGTGGGCCCAGCACTGTGTTCACCAAGCACCCCAGATGATGCTGCCACAGGCTCCAGTGGGAGAAGCCCCATGCTGGGGCACGCTGGGGCTGTGGAAGTCTTGTGCCTAAGAGTGTGAACTTTCCAAGACTCTGTCTCAAAATAAAAAAAAAATAAAAAGGACTAGGGCTCAGCTCAATGTGGGAACACCTGTGGGTTCAATCCCCATCATCAATAAGTAAATACATGAATAAAAGAGCTCCCATTTTTTTTTCTTTGTGTGTGTGTGTGTGTGTGTTTTAGTTATTGATGGACCTTTATTTTATTCATTTATTTATATGTGGTTCTGAGAATCCAACCCAGTGCCTCACACATGCCAGGCAAATGCTCTACCACTGAGCCCCAGCCCCAGCCGCTCCCAGTTGTTTTGATGATCTGCCAAGCTTGGGGATTTCTGAGTTCACCTCTCTAAATCTCCATTTTCTGACCTATATAAAAAGAATAATAGCATCTATCCCATGGGGTTGTTGTGGGATTAAGTAAAACAGGTACAGCACTTGGCATCCCTGCATAGTAGTTGAGAGGGAGAAGTTCCCTGGGGTGTGGCATGGGGATGCTGAAAGGGCTGGGTCATCCCCACATTTTTATGATCTGCTGCTTTTCACTTGTGGGCAAGGGACTTTTGTTCCCACTTCTCTCTTCTCTCAGGGAGTCTGACTGCAGATCCAGGTGCTACTGGCAATCTGTGGGAAGGTTCTCTAGAAGAGGAGCTTCAAGTTGTCCCCCCCCCCAGTGACATTCTGTCACCCCAGAGGCCTGGGGGTGTGGCAGCAGGCTCTCCCCTGTGCCCAAAAAGGAAACTCTACCACTGTGGACTCAAAATGTAAGTCAAAAAGAGAAAGAGGACAGGCGTGAAATAGCACCTTGGAACTGGGAGATGGGAGTGAACACTATCATCGCCTACATTTTACAAATGAAGAAGACGAGGTTCACCTGCTCCAGAGCCCATGTTCTTAGCCTTACCCTAGTGGCTTTCAAACTCTGTTCTGTGGAACCCAGGGCTTGCCTGTCATTTCAGGGGTCACTATGGGAAGTGGGGAAGAGTCTCCTGGTCCCCTTTCACCTCCTGCCTCCTCTTCAGCTGGAGTGTAACCTTAACCTAGTTTAGGCCTTCAAAGAAAATTCTTCTGCAATTCCCTATATTTAAAAACAGAATTGAAAAATCACTGCTCTGCACAATTCATCTTCTGCCTGAAGTCTAGACAATCCTAGACTCAGTGTCACCAGATCTGAACATGAGGTTCTCTGGGCCCCAGGTTTAACTGAGGAATTATTATGAAAGGCATTTGCCATCCAAGTAAGCAATCATGAGACAGAATTCCTTCACATCTTGAATTTTAAAAAGATTTTTTTCCCCCAGTGTGAGAGATTGAACCCAGAGCCTCACACATGCTAGGCAAATGCTGAGAAACTGATGTGACTCCATTTTTGAGAAAACAGCTTCGACCTCAAGGCCTGTCCAGAGGGAGGGGGCGTGACCCTAGTCCTTGGAAAAACCCACAGAAGGCTCCTAGGCACATAGCCATCTTGCTGAGTTGTTTAACAGGAGGGATCTGCAGTGCCAGGTGTCCCGGACTCAGTTAGACTCAGTTATGCTAGGTGAGGACCCAGAGCAACCCCCTAGCAACCACCAATCAGCATGAGACAGAGAAAATATCTGAAATGCCAGGTGACCCTCCCAGTAGTTTCAGTGATTGATAACATGATTAGGCCACCCTGCAGTTTAGTGTAGACACTCTTGCAACCCCTGGAGGCCTAAACCAATCAGTTCAAATGTATCCACCGTTTGAACTAAACAATCACCCTTACCCAACTCATTCCCTCCAGTGAATATGCTAATCAATGTTAAGAGTTGTTGTTTGATTTTCCCGCAGTATGAATTGATTTGCTGTGTGACATTGTGACGCATAGAGTATCCCCCAAAACCCTATAAATCCTTACTGAACTAAGGGTCAGGACTCACTCCTCAGGACCGCTGTGTAGGAAACGGTTGTGGAGTCCAGGCTGGAGCTTGCAATAAAGACTCTAGTGTTTTTGCATCAGATTCGGCTCCTGGAGGTCTATTGGGGTCCCACGAATCTGGCATTACAGTGCCTTACCACTGGACTACGTCCCCAGCCCAAAGAAAGTTTTTCAAGAGCTAGGTCCACAAATCTTGGATTCCACAGGCAGATCAAGGATAGAAAAAGGATTTAGAATGTGGGCACAGAAGATGGATTGCAAAGAGAGTTCCTTGGCAAGATCTGTGGCCATGCTGCCTCCCTGTCCACCTCAAGTGGGAAGCAAGGGGGGCTGCTATCGACTGCACCTGAAACCTAGTGGAAAAGCCTTCTGTAAGGCTACTCGGAGAACTCACCAAATGTTTCAGTTACCTATTGCAGCAAGAGAAACCACTAGAAAGTTAGTTCCTTAAAACAACAATAAGCATTGATTTGTTCACACAGTTTTGCAATTTAGGCCAGCCTCCATGGAACAATTTGTCTCTGTTTCACATGGTGTCGGCTCCAAAATGGCTCACTCACATTTTGGCTGGAAGGTCAGCTGGGACTATTGGCTGAGGGGCTTGATTCTTCCAATGTGGCCCCTGGGGCTTCCTCATAGCATAGAGGCTGAGTTCCAACAGGGAGAGAGGCGAAGCTGCCATAGTTACTTCTACTACAAGCAGTTGGTTAGACAGTCACAAGCTAGCTCAGATTCAGGGGGGGTGGAGTAATCAACTCCACATCTCCATAGCTGAGTGGCATGCCTATCAAGAGAGGAAAGGAATCCATGGCAGCCATCTTTGGAAATAGTGACTGGACCTCTGGAGTTGGGGGGATGCACGAGGGCCTGGGGTCTGAGTCCCTTCGCCCATGTCTGATAGAAAAATGAACTGACTTGGGGCTTTGGGGCTTTTGGAGCATAGAAATTTCTGGTATCTTAGGATTATCCCAGACTTCATTGGAACAAAGAGTAGTATGAATATTTCTCAGGCATCAAAAAGTGGGCCAATGGGCTGGGGCTGGGGCTCAGTGGTAGAGCGCTCGCCTAGCATGCATGAGGCACTGGGTTCGATCCTCAGCACCACATAAAGATAAAAAATAAAGAGATTGTGTCCACCTAAAACTAAAAAATAAATGTTTAAAAAAAAAAAAGTGGGCCAAGCAGAAGAGCAAGCCTGAGGGGTTCCAAGAGCAAGCAATTGGAAGTAAAGATGTCACAAGTGACCATCCACAATACAGATGCTTCTCTTGGGTCAAGGCACTGTGAAGAAAGATCCTAAGGATAGGAGTCTGAGCAAGCCACAAAGAACCCACAGCAGAAAGTTTTTGTTCTCTGCCAACCAGAGAGTGCAAAGTCATTGGGCCAAGTAGCAAGTGACAGCCCCTTATCTCATCTCCTGCTCTTCCTCTCATCTGGTCTGATGAAAACAGTGCTGTGGATTGGGCTGGAGGAGGAAGCCAACCTACCACCTCACAGACAGCAGCACCTATGCCTGGGAGCAACACTGGCTGACACAAAGGGGTGTTTTAGTCAGATTTTCTGCTGCTGTAACTAAAAGACCCGACCAGCACAACTGTAGAGAAGGAGAAGTTTATTTGAGGGCTCACGGTTTCACAGGTCTTAGTGTATAGAAGGCCGGTTCCATTCCTTGGGGTTCAAGGTAAGGCAGAACATCTTGGCAGAAGAGTGTGGCAGAGGGAAGCAGCTCACATGACGATCAGAAAGCAGAGAGAGATTCCACTCTCCAGACACAAAATAGCCACGCTGCACATGAGCCACTCCCTCCAGCCACATCCCACCTGCCTCCAGTCACCACTCAGTTAATCCCTTCAGGTACTAATTAACTGATTAGGTTAATGTTACAACCCAATCATTTCTCCTCCAAACCTTCTTGCATTGTCTCACACGTGAGCTTTTGGAGGACACCACACATCCAAACCATAAAAGGGTGAGGGCAAGGCTTTCTTTCAAATTAAAATCAAAGAGGGACTAATTTAAACTATTGAGTTGAGATGGTCCTTCCAATTAAAGTGACCAGAAGGCTCTCTGTGACCTAAAACTGGGTGGAAAACAATCTCGAGGCCTGTAGAGTTTTCAACCTGTAACAGAAGAAAAACTTTCCCCCTCAAAAGTATTTAAAAGGGTAGGGGAAGACAAAAATAAAAATCTTTGATTTGGTCACAAACCACACTTCTTCATCATACAGATACCATGGAGAATCTCAGACCCAGGTTTGTGCCTGGTCTCTCCAGGGCTGGAAGGCTGCCACTGCCCCAAGTAGTCCAAAGGCCATGGTGTGAAACAGGCACCACTATGTGGCCTTTCCTAGCTGGGAAGAGAGAGATTGAGCAGAAAGTTCAGCCAGATCCTGAGAAAGACTTTAAAGATGGAAAAGATTTTAATTTCCCAGGAGAGTCTCAAGACCATCCGAGAGAACCAATCCCCAATCCCCAGTCTTTGTGGAGCGCTCACCCTGGCCTGAGCTCTCTTCCACCTGTCTGCCTCGGGTCCTGGATCTGGGAATGACTGCGCATCTCCATCACATCTTTGGTTGTTTCCACCCACGGGCCAATATATTAATATTTCCTGGATTCCTTGGCTGCTATTTTGACAGGTGTGGTTATGGGGGCAAGCAGATTGAAGGTAGCGAATAGTGAGGAAAAGCCAGATATGTTAATAAAATACAACCCAGATTTTCTATGTCTAGTCACGAGAGCAGAATCTCTGGTGGAGAGAGGCTAACTGAACCATATGGCTTCTAATTTGGAGTTGGAACTTTATTCTTTGCCTAAGAGTCTGTCTCAGCTGCTTCTTCCTCCCATTCACTGCTTCCCCCGCTGATGCTCCGTCCCAAGAGTGAATATCTAACCTTTCTCTTATGATCTCTATAGTTGAGACGAGGTTAGCTCACTTAAGGTGTTACCAAAGCTTAGGACACACAACCGAAAAATGAACACAGGGGTGATGTGAAAGTGGCACTCTGGCTCACATGGCAGGGTTTAACTTGCGGCTGGCTCTGGACTTCCTAACTCCATGGCTGGACACTAGGTGGGCCCCCTCCCCAAGGAAGACCTAGGTCAGGACGGCAAAGCTGGTAGAAAGAAATGGAGTCCCCAATCCTTTCTGCCCAGGACCTCATTTAAGGACCTAGTGTCTTAGATAAAGGACCTTCTCTGCCCCAGGGATTAGCCCTGGGAACGACATCTTTTCATGAAAGTCCTGGATTTGGGCTGTCCTGTCCTCACTGAGGATTCCTGGATGGACTTCTATGGTATAATATGAAACATATTTGATTTTTGTTCAGATTCCTTTCCCAGGGTACCTAAAGCCCACTCAATTTCCTGAGTGATAGTGTCTTTTGCTATTCATAGTAAGTTCCTTTTGATCACACCTGAGTTTATGTTAATGAGATAGCTTAAGGAGGACCCCTAGACACCAGAAAACTGAAGGTTAGTAACTTCAGCTCCACCAGGAATGGGGGCTGGTGGGAAACTGGGGATCAAGCCATATAAAAACTCTTGAAAAACAAGATTTAATAAGCTTCCAGAGAGCTGGACACGTGGGGGGTGGGGCATACTGGGAGGGTAATGTACAGGGAGTAGAAGCTCCATACTGCTTTCCACAGACATTTCCCTATGTGCCGCTTCCTCTGGATGTCCGTCTGTATCCTTTATAATATGTTTATAAACACTTTATAAACATAAGTGTTTCCCCAAGTTCTGTGAACCATCTTAGCAAATTAATCAAACCCATGGAAGGGCCAGGCATGGTGGTGCACACCTGGAATCCCAGCAATGTGGTAGGCTCAGAAAGGAGGATCACAAGTTGGAGGCCAACTTTGGTAAATTAACAAGACACTGTTTCAAAAAAAAACAAAAAACAATAAAAAAGGGGCTGGGATATAGCTCAATGGTGCCCTGGGTTCAATCTCTAGAACTATTGTAGTTGGTATCTGAAGTGGGGACAGTCTTATAAGACTGAGCCTTTAACTTGTAGGATCTAACCCTATCTTCAGGTAGATAATGTCAGAATGAAGTTAAACTGTAGGACTCCCAGTTGGTAAATTCTCTGCTGAAAAATTGCTTGGTATGTGGGGAAATCATATTTCTTTTCTTTTTCACAATGCTGGAGGTCAAACCCAGGGCCTCAAGCATGTCAGGCAATGGCTCTAACACTGAGCTACATCTTCAAATTCTATTTCAATACCATAACCCCACAATTGATAGAGCAGAGATTCATAAATCAAATTCAACAGTTAAACTTTTATCTAGATTTTGCTTAACTGGCTTTTTTTTCTTTCTTTCTTTCCCTTTTTGAGAAGGGTCTTGCTATGATGCCCAGATAGGCCTTGAATTCCTGGGCTCAAATGATCTTCCTCCCTCAGACTCTCAAGTAGCTGGACTGTGGGTATGTGCCACCTGCTAGATTATGCTTAACTTTTAAGTGGCTAATAAAATCTGCTGGGATTTTTCCAGTCATTAGTATTATACACCAAATATTTCTGCTTCATCTCCTGGCCACAGCGTGTGCTTTAAAGTTAGGTGTGGCCTTGTGTGGTGGTTCTAAAACATACACATGTTCTTTGGTCCTCCTCCAGTTTCCATCTGTATTATGGGCTGGAGTTGATGACTCATTTAGAAAAAATAGAACATGGCAGAAGGGATGGTGTCTGACTTCTGAGATTAGGTCATTAAGGTTCTATGACTTCTTTCTTGGGCTCCCTTTGGTTTACTCATTCCGTGGGAAGTCAGCTGCCATGTCGTGAGGACACTCAAGTGGCACTGTAGAGAGGTTCCTGTGGCAAGGAACCAAGGCCTCCTGTCAACAGCCAGTCTTAACTTGCCAGGCGTGGTAGTGAACCACCTGGGAAGGGCTTTCAGTCCCAGTCAGGCTTCCACATGCCTGCTGCCCTGGCACCGTGACTGCAGCCTCATGTGACCTGGAGCCAGAATCACCAGTTAAGCCACATCCAGATTCCTGACCCTCAGAAACTGTGAAGGTCAGATATGCTTATTGCTATTGGGTTGTTACACAGCCAGAGGTAACTAATATACCTAGTGGCATGCTTTTTGGCCTTGAAGGGTGGACAGAAGTATCATGTTGCTTTCCAGGAAAAAGCCTTAAGAACACGGTACAATTCATTGTGCTCTTTATCCAGCCATGTGGCTTCATCAGCCTGGCCCTGCAGTGAGGACCATGCCTGGGTCAGGGTCTCAGCAAGGAAAAGTTGATATGGGCAAAGAGGGAGATGAAGAGAGTTTAAGGAATGTATAGTTAGGCTCAGCAGAAACTAACAAGGGATGGTAGAACCCCCCCTGGGCCTGCAGTACCACCCTCAAGCCTGAAGGGCAGAGGAGGAAGCAGTCGCCAATCTGTAGAGAAATGCGACCACACTGCCAACCACCGCCCTGCACAGAAGGTTCTGGGGAATAGACACCCCACCTGTCCTCTTGTAACCTCTGTTTACAGGTGACACTGAGGCAAGTTTAGAGTGGAAAGTTGAAGCTTTATTAAAGGACAGTAGACAAGACTTCTCCCCGGAGGAAGAAGGGGACCCAAGAAGTGGAATCCGTGGAAGGGCAAGATCTTCCCTCTTTTATAGCTAAGGTCTACTTTCAGTTTTCCTGCATTCCTGTCGCATTCCTGTCCTTTGTTCTGTTATCTTGCAGTGATGGAATGTAGGTGGGAAGGCTCAAAGGCTGGGGGACAGGTGGGTTGGAAGGAGTAATCTGGGCAGGAAGGGCCTGGGGCGGCTTTTGGATTAGCATCTCCTTGTTTATTGGGAGTTGCTTCATTAATATTTCCTTGAGAAGGGGTACAGGCCTTGGGGACATTAACATTTCAATTTCCCCAAGTGCTGCTCTGGTTTCCTGGATTCCATTCTCAGGAAATAATGGCCTCCATTTGATTCATCTAACTTGAGATTAGACCCGATTTACCTAACTACACTAACTACCTATCTGTAAATATGGCTTCAAAAGGAAGTTTTTCTTAAAATGTCTGGACTGCTGAGGCCATTCGGAGGCTCTTCTGGAAAAGAGGTGGCTGGCAACCGTTTTCAACATTTTCACAGTGAAGTATTTTCTTCCTCATGAGGTCTGCTGGCCTACCCATCATGGCCTGCAGTCTAGGAAGTCTTGCTCATGAAGGTTGCAAACTCCCCACATCCTTTCCTAAGTGACTGAGGCCTCCTAGCCTACAGTAAATACCCGGGCACAGCCAGGCTCCGCCCGAGATTCAGTTAGAGGATTCGCACAAGACCTTCCCTTTAGAGCTGTTCTAACCCACTGTTAGGCTTTTAAAACTCAAAAGTCCTAACCAGAGAAGGGCTCATGAAATAGGGACTGAGCATACAGGATGAACAACTCAACGTGCAGAAGTTCTTGGAACATGCTTGCTCCCCAGAGAGGCTTGCCGAGTGAGGGTGTAATGCCAAATTCGTGGGACCCCAATAGACCTCCAGGAGCCGAATCTGATGCAAAAACACTAGAGTCTTTATTGCAAGCTCTAGCCTGGACTCACAGCCGTTTCCGACGCAGTGGTCCCAAGGAGTGAGCCCCAGTCCTTTGTCCAGTGAGATTTTTTGGGGGGGGATACTCTATGTGTCACAACATCACACAGCAAATCATCCCATACCGCGGGAAAATCAAACAACAACTCTTAACATTGATTAGCACATTCACTGGCGGGAACAAGTTGGGTAGGGGTGATTGGTTAGTACAAGGTGATTGGTTTAAGCCACGAGGGGAGTATGTGCTAAACTGCATGATTTCCCAACATGTTATCAACCACCATAAACTACTGGGAGGGTCATCTGGCATCCCAGTTATTTTCCCTGTCTCATGCTGATTGGTGGCTGCTAGGGGGTTGCTATGGGCCTTCACCTAGCCTAACTGAGTCAAGGACACCTGGCGCTGCAGATCTCTGCTGTTATTTGCAGACAAACAACTCAGCAGGATGGATATGTGCCTAGGAGTGCTCTGTGGGTTTTTCCTAGGACAAGGGTCACGCCCCCTTCCTTGGACAGGCTTTGCTCTGAGGTAGAGGCTGGGTTTCTCAAAAAAGAAGTCACATCAGTTTCTCAGGGGTTTCACCTTTCATTTAGAGTCTTCTTGCTTGGCACCATGCCTGTAATCCCAGCTAGGGAGGCTGAGGCAAGAGGATCACAAGTTCAAAGCCAGCCTCAGCAAAAGCAAGGCACTAAGCAACTCAATGAGACCCTGTCTCTAAATAAAATACAAAAATAGGGCTGGGAATGTGGCTCAGTGGCCCAGTGCTCCTGAGTTCAGTCCCCAGTACTAAAGAGATAAGTTTAAAAAAAAATAGAGTCTTCTTATTTTGGCAAGTGCCACCCAGACATGCTCTCCCTGAGACATCAGATAGGGCATAACCAATCAGAACACCAGAACTGAACAGGTCCTTCTTCAGTAATAAGTATGGCTCTTGCCTAATAGATTGGCCCTGATATTTGTACCTATGAGGATCGATGGCTTTCTTTGCTGTCTGTACAGGAAATCCAACTCATAAAGTTAAAAGCAACTGCCAGCCAAAGCCTATATAGACCCTCTTTTCTATGTTAGAAGAAGATACCATGTTCTGTTCTGAGACATCCAATAATTGAAAGAGGCAGTTTACTCATCTAGACTCTGGGAATCCTGGCCAAAGTCACATTAAAATAATGACATGTCTGTGGAGCTGGGGGATTGGGTAAAAAGGTCCAAAGTAACTACCAAGGGATACTTAAATAGAAAAAATAGGGCTGGGGATATAACTCAGTGGTTGAGTGCTTGCCTAGCATGTGTGAGGCCCTGGGTTCAATCCCCACACTGCAAAAAAAAAAAAAAAAAAAGATCAAATAGGATAAATACAGCCCATCTTCTGCAAGCACCAATTTTTTTCGAAGTTTTAAGAAAGAAAACACATTTTTTTCTATAAACACATTATGAAACAGACTGTAAAATTCACATGGCTTTTAAATATAAATTGCAAATTTTCAAAGAAATTTTTAGCTTACAGCTGGCCTTTTTTGGGCTACAACCTCTTCTCACCCGCCCCCGCCCCCAGCTTGTATTCACGTGAGGGTGCTTTCCTGGCACAGCCAAAGAAGTAGGGGATGGAAAAGAGGATTGCAGGTGGTGGAGCTCCATAGATGAACCCTAAGACTAAAAGACAATGCAGGGCCCACCTCAGCCGGTTGCGTACACACTTTCCCCTGCATAGGAGCTGATGTCTTACTGTGAGCTTTTGTGGCAAGTTCATAGAGAGCCATCCAGGCAAATGGCTTAAGAGGATTTCTTTATAAACTGTTTAAAGATAGTCTTCAGTATCCCTGATACCCTTTCTATAACAATTCACATAATTCCTGCTTGATTTTAGATCCCAGTTAAAACCTGCCTCCGCAGAAGAATTAGTTAGAATGCTTTGTCTTATTGGACAATGAAAATTATGCAACTTATTGTGTTTCTTTCTGCTTCATTGCCAGACATCCTAGAACCAAACTTCCCGGTCTTGTAATATGTTCAGCTCTGGTGCCAGAAAATGCCTGTTCCTTTTGCCACCTTCAGATGAACTCCACCCCTAGAAGTCAAGTCCTGATGTGGATTTTAAACAGCCACCTCAGAATGCAAGCAGGGCATGAATTTTATTATAAATATTTTTCAATCAACTTTTAAAAGAATATTATCAATTTATAGCCAAAATTCACACACAGGACCAAAAGTTATTAAAAGACAAGTCAAGCACTAAAGAGGAACACCTGCTTGATTTTTTTTTTAAGGACTATCAGCCAGGCTGATATTTTATATATTATATAAAATATTATATATGTTATATATACTCACACACACACACACACACACCCGGTGTGCCAATTGGGAGTCTGAGTTGGGGGGGGAATCATCTGAGCCCCAAGTTCAAGACTAGCCTGGGTAACATTAAAAGAAAAAAATTAAAAACTATGAAAATTCACATTGTTTTGCTATTATAAAAAAACGCTGCAGTGAATACTTATATGTACAATTTTCTCATTAGTTCTTTAATATATATTTCTAGGAGTGAAATTCCAGCCCATTGGGCACAGTGGCACACTCCTATACTTCCAGAGGCTCATTCGGGAGGCTGAGGCAGGAGGATCTCGAGTTCAAAGCCAGCCTTAGCAACAGCAAGGCGCTAAACAACTGAGACCCTGTCTCTAAAACAAAATACAAAATAGGGCTGGGATGTGGCTCAGTGGTTGAGTGCCCTGAGTTCAATCCTCGTAACCCCATTCCCCCCAAAAAAGAAAGAAATTCTTGCCCAATATGATGTATTTGTTTCCAAGAGCTAATTTGGTTGCGCTGTCTCTTAGAATGCTTATACACAGTGGTAAGTGTGTGGATTCTGGAGAACCTGGGTTCAGATTCTGGTTCTATTACAGAGGACGATTAAAAGCAGCCTGTTGGCCTTCGGTTCACTTCAGGAGATATCGGTAAACCCAACCAGTGGTGTACTCAGGAAAAAAAAAATAGAAGAGTACAAAGCAACATAAAAACCAGAAAGCAGAAAACAAAAATGAAATAAGGAAATCCAAATACAACCCTTATGAAAATAAACATAGATGAGTTAAACTTGCTTGGTAAAAGACAATGAGTCTCAAATTGCCAAAAGTCAAGCGAGAGACCCCAGACAGCCTGGCCTTCAGCTAGTTAACCCTTTGTCCTGGAACCTGGTCACCACGCCCAACTTACCCATGATGTCACTGCTCTTTTCTTGGTGACCAAGGTCATCTAGGTGGTAATTAAATCCAATAGAGTTTGTTCAGCCCTTGTTTTTCTTAATCTCTTGGAAATATGTGATACTGTCAGCTACAAATATTTCAGGAGGGGAGAGGCGCATGCTCAGAGGCCAGAGAACAAGCCACTGTCAAGATGGAGGAAGTCAGTGGAGGCTCCCAAGGAGCTAACCCAGGTTCTTCCCTTGGCTTCTGTTGAGCTGTTTTCTCTGGTTTTCTTCCTTCCTCTCTGGCTACTCCTCCTCTGGAGTTTTTTTCCTTTGCCCATTCCTGAAACGTTGGCAATTTTCTCAGGGATCCATTCTATTGCCTTCTCTTCTCCCTCCATGTGTTCTTTCAACCATTCCCAAAGTGTCAATTATAACCCCGAGGCTAATGGACCCCACATCCAGAATCCAGCCCAGGCCTCTCTCCTGGATTCCAGATCCAACTGCATTTAGGAGATTTCCATTTAGGAAGTTCGTAGGAATCTCAAAGACAATGTTATCCAATTGAGCTCATAATTTTCTCTGCATCTTTCTCCTGTTCCTAGACAATGGCACTACCCAGTTGCTAAAGTCAGAAGCCAGGGAGCCAGCTTTGATTCCCCTCTCCCAAGCCACCCACATCACATGAATCAGCCTCTCCTAAATAGATACTTCAAGTCTATTTGCTTCTTTATATCCTCACCACCAACTCTCTTTTTTAGCCCACCACCCTTTCCTGTTTGGGCTATTGAATAGCTTCCTAAATGGCCTCCGCGCTTTTAATCATGACAAACTCCAATCCAATATCCACTGGGCTCCAGAATTTTTTTTCTTTAGCAAAAACAACAACAACAACAACAACAACTTGACCATGACACTCTCATGCTTAAAATCCCTCAGCTGCAAAGGCCCTGCGTGAGCTTCCACTGAATCTCTTTCATCTCGAGTGTGCCTCGCTCTCTCACAGTCAGGCCTCTGAACATGCTGTTCTCTCTGCTCCCTGGCCACGTGCTTCCTTATCACCACACATTGCTTTTCTCTGCCACTTATGACAAGTGTTGAAATTTCATCATGTCTTCTTTCCCTGTTAGATCACAAGGCTCATGAAGATGACAACCGTGCCAGTCTTTTCCATCACCACATATGCTATCACCTAGCACTGCCCAGCAATCATTAGGTGCCCAATAAATGGTTATAGAATACATAGACAGATGTACAATGATGTGCCCCTTTTCACATTGCTTATGATGACAAGAAAAAGGAAAAAGAACAGAGGAAAGGAGCCTGGAAACTGCATAATTTTCTGAGAGGATAGGTTGAATAAAGCATGGCTCTTCATGTTTTGAACTACTCATGCAATCCAGTCATAGGAATATCATAGAAAAAAAGTAGTAAACAATATATGAAAACATGCTTCTCATATATGGCTAAAGGAAAACAACAGTATCTTTCTGGGTGTGGTGGCACACACCTGTGATTCCAGTGACTTAGGAGGCTAAAGCAGGAGGATTGCAAGTTTGAGGCCAGCCTCAGCAGAACCCAAAAGTTTAGGGCCAGCTTGGGCAATGTAGCAAGAAAAGAGCAGACCTGTAGTCTTTCCAAAAAATATTTAACAAATGTAACTAAGCCCTAGATTGTGAGATCCTGTCCCAAAATAAAAATAAAAGAGCTGGGGATATAGCCCATGGATAGAGTGCCCCTAGGCTCAATCCTCAGTACCAAAAAAAAAAAGAAAGAAAGAAAAAATGATATCTTATATGTATATTTATATAGTCTGATCATGGGCTAGGGTAGAGCTCAGTGGCAGAATGCTTGCCCAGCATATAAGACCCTGAGTTTGATTCCCTGCACCATAAAAGTTATGTAGTCTGATCATATTT
Organism: Marmota marmota marmota; assembly: GCF_001458135.2. Classification (NCBI taxonomy): domain Eukaryota; kingdom Metazoa; phylum Chordata; class Mammalia; order Rodentia; family Sciuridae; genus Marmota; species Marmota marmota. Next base: position 3,142,195 of record NW_026000240.1, read on the forward strand.
TTGCTCTTGTGCGTTTTTTTTTTTTTTTTAATGGTGAAAAACCATATATTTAGAATTAGCCAGCTGGACTCAGTTTAGATGATCCCAGTTTTTTTTGGCCACATGCTTTTGTTTTTAATTTTCCTTAGAATTCTTCATCTTGTCTTTCTTCCTCTCTATTTATTTTGCTCTTTTTCTTTGCTTGTTTTCATCATATTTTATGAAAGACACATCTTCTTCCATTTTATTGATGATGTCAAACCATCTTCCAACATTCTCTGCCTGTAACCTGTAGTAGTCTGCATTTTCAGGGATTTTCTTCCTTCCTCTTGTTCTTTGGGGCAGGGAGGGCAGGTAGGGAGGATTTGTCCTTTCTCAACAGCATTTTTTTTTTCCTATGGGCTTCTTCTCCCCCTTCTTTCTTTTTACTCACATGAAATAAATGAAACAAAGTCGTTCTTCATTATCTGCTCAGGAAATAATACCATTATTTTCCTGGAGTAACAGCTTGAAAGGAGATTGGCATGAATGGTTCTCTGTCAAATTCTGAACTCTACAGGACTCAGGTACAATTTTGAAACTGAGGTGACAACTTCTATGACAACTTCTACCCAGCTTGTTAATTCTGTGATCCTTTATGGTAGTCCCTTTCCATTAGGGAAAGGAAATAGGGCTTCTAAGGGATATGGCCGATTCTGGATCTGTGTAGGAAATGCACACGATAAACCTGAATATCTAATAGTGGATAGTAAGGATTGTGCATCAGAGGACTCAGGAACCAACTTGGAGGTCTTCCATTGACCAATTATGGATAATCTGATCATCAGTGAGGATAATTGCAATGTATGTGAAATGTGAAAACACATCAAATAATTAAATTCCTTAATTCATTAATTCATAATTGGTTTCTGTGCGAGGATGCTAGAAACTATGCATTTTGAAGACTGATCAACAAAGGTAAGAAATCAAGCATTTATGTGGTCCTTCCTGTATAAACTATCAGTGAGAAACCACATACTATTTGCGGGAAAATTTCTTTTCATAGAAGTATTATAGTTCACACATGAAAACAGGAGAGAAGGGGAACTGTTTTGCAACCCCTCATATAATGACCTAGGCTTTGATCACAAGGACTACCAACATTGGCCTGGGGCGTAGCTCAGCGGCGCAGCACTGGCCTAGCATTGTACAAGGCCCCAGGTTTGATCCCTGGCACTGCCAAAAAAAAGCTATATCACAAGAAAAGCCACATGTGGTGGCTCCTTCTTGAACCCAGAAGTTTAGGGCCAGCTTGGGTAATGTAGCAAGAAAACATCATGCCTGTAGTCTTTCCAAAAAATATTTAACAAACGTAACCAAGCCCTAGATTCAACTGCCACTTTACTGAAAATTCAGAGGGTAAAGGACATGCTAAACATTTTAGCACCAGGATACAATCGTCAAAATCCAGACTGTGGGAAACTCTACAGAACAACTTGCTCTCTTCCACAAATAATTTACTCGGGGGTGGGGGCGGTGGGGGGGGGGTGGGAATGAAGTGGACAATTTAAGAATTATAATATTTTATAAAATAATTGAATGACTTGAGCACTTCTGGATTTCTTATGATTTAAAAAAATTAAAAGCTGGGAGTGTAGCTCAATAGCCCAGCATCCAAGAGGCCCAGGGTTTGATCCCTGGTACTGGGGGGAAAAAAATAATTCTAACTATTGAGATGATAATGATATTGTGTTAAAATGGAGGAAAAAGTCTTTAAAGATACCTGCTAAAATATTTACAGATTGTGGGAAGCCATTCTCACACGTGATTGGGCACCTCCCTGACTGGGTGTGAGTCGTTCTGTTCAGGCTAAACTGTGTCAGAACTAATCCCTACCCTTTCTAGGTGTGAGAGCCCATCCCTGTGGGGGTGTTACTGACCATTGACCCTGAGACCAATCACTGACCCTGACCTTGGAATGCTGTCCCCCTCGGACCTTCATTGGATGGAATTTTCCCCTGAATTTCTGTTCCCCAATAAAAGGCCATTCTCTGGCATGCTCTCTCTCTCTCTCTCTCTCTCTCTCTCTCTCTCTCTCTCTCTCTCTCCTGCTAGTCTTGTGTAAGCCTCGCTGCCCCACCGGGTGGCTTGAGGCAGGAGCCAGAGGGGGGCCGTCTCAGACCTGGTCAAAGGAAAAGGTAAATTGAGTTTATGTGTGTTTATTTTGATCTCACTAGTTAACTTCTACGCTTAGAACCTCTAGTGTGAAGCTAGCGTGCTGGTTGCGCGGCTGAACAGATGATGTAATATGATATTTACAATCTGTTTCAAGACTGGATAGGGGATAGTAAATGGAATATAAAACAAACAAGGTGGGCCTTGAGTTGATAATTGTTGAAGGAGGCAATGGGAATACACGTTCATTAGACCATTCTGTGAATTTTGTATATATGATGTTCTCTATAATAGAAAACTTTAAAAATTGCAATTTCAAAAATTTCAGTGAACTAAACCTCCAAGACTACACTCCCCTAGACACTGTTCCTGTCCTTACTACTTTGGAATCCTCCTCTCTCACCATGATCTAGAAGGGGGTCCCATTACCCACCATTGTGTTTTTCAGTCAGCATTTCCATTACCTTGAAAATCCTTTGCATCTCCCATAAAAGAAAGAAATATGGTGTTGTGGTTCTATCTTTGTAGAGTGATTTGTTGGGGATGCAAATCAAGTCAAGATGGCCCCTGGCACTTTGCCAGGAGGAGTGGTTTGTGAAGCAAGGCCAGCAAGCCATTAAGATGATGGGGATTCCTTATTGGCTGACTGCTGTATCTAGATGATGTTAATTGAGTTAAGCTGTGTGTAATTAGTTGGGTATATGTACCTCTGCTGTCCCGCAGAGAAGCGGCTCCTGCTACTTTGAGTTCTCACTCAGTTCCCGCTTCAACCTTCAAGTTGCTTGTCACCTCTCGGTTATTTTGCCCAGCCGGACTACAGCAGTGATTCTTATGTGCATTAGGACTTGCTTAATATTTAGATAAACCTAAGGAAGATCCAAGGCCTTGGAATACTTTGTCCGCTTGTTTTACTGAACCTGACTTTTAGTACCTTACTGCCACTTTGCTGCTTTCCTGTGGACACCTATTGCCTTTCAATGTTGGGGTGGGCCAGGGTTCAGTCCTGAGCACTGGGACCTCTTTTTATTTTCTACCTTCTTAACATCCTAGTGAATTCATTGGCTTTACAGTGATGTCTATAAACTGGTGAGTCCCAGACTTATGTCTCTACTCCAGAATCAGACCCTGAACTCCAGAACCCTTTATCCTATTGCCTATGTGAGGTGTCCACTTGGGCATATAATAGGTTCTCCCAGTAAAATGTCTGAAACAGAATCATTGATTGCTGCCCTTGGCCAACTTGCTCCTCCCTTGATGTTTCCTCTAAGTGGCACCAGTTGTTCAAGCCAACAACTTCAGAGTCAGCTTTAATACATCTTTCTCACATCTCATGTTCTTTCTACCTTTAAAATAGATCCAGAGTCCAGTCACTTCTTTCTACTTCCACCACTGCATAACCGGTGTCAAAGGCCAATATTCTTGGGATTTTTTTTTTTTTTTTGGTGCTGGGGATTGTACCTGGAAGTGTTCTGTCTCTGAGAGATCCCCACTCATTTTATTTTATTTTAAGAAAGGGTTTGGCTAAGTTGCCCAGGCTGGCTTCAAACTTGTGACCCTCCTGTCTCAAACTCCCCAGTAGTTGGGATTTGCAGGTATGGGCCACCATGCTCAGTTGCCTGGATTTTTTTCAGTAGTTTTCCAAGTGGTCTCCTGGGTTTCCACTCTTCTCTCACTGACAATTACTTCTCAAATCTTGCAACCCAAATGAGCTCATGCCTGATCATGCTGCTCCTCTTCTCCAAATCTGCCCATGGTGCTCCATCTTGGAGTCAAATCCAAACTTCAAAGTGGTTTACAAAGTCCAGTGCCCCCCACCAACATGCCCTTTGCCCATGTCTTACTGTTAACTCCCCTGCCTTTGTTCAGTCCCAATGATTACTGTTGTTCCCTCGACACCCCACCATAAGACCTCTGCTTCCCCTCCTAGCCACCTTATCATCAGCTCCCATTGCTGTAAGCACATGCACTTCTCAGCGCTTCCTTTCCATTTACCTTGCCTAATTTTCTTCTATCACACTAGAACTGCTGTACTATACATCTCTGGTTTACTTTCTATTTTCTCTCCTGGAATGTAAACTCCTTGAGAACAGGAAAAAAAAATTTTTTTTTTTCACTGCTTTATTCCTCCTACCCAAAATAGTGCTTGACATGTGGAGAGAATCCCCAAAATAGTCACTGAATGGACAAATCAATGAAGGAAGGGGAAGAAGGTCTAAATGGAGATGGATAGGCACTGAACATTTCAGATGCCTGTCTAATCCTGTGAGTCAGGGATGGGCAGGGAATTGGACTGACTCCATGCTTATTTGCAAGTACAGCTGCTGTGATGTGGTATAATCTATGGAAAGGCCTGTGTTGCAAGGATCCTCAGTCCAACAACCTCTGCAGAACTGAATCCTACCAACAATCACACAAGTGAGGAAGGAAGATGGTATCCTTCCTAGTTGAGCTTTAACATAACTGTGCCTTGTGAGAAACCCAGAGCCAGCACATCCTATTAAACTGGGCCTGGACTCTTATCCCACAGAAACTCTGAGATAATCAATGTGTTTTTCAGCCACTGAGCTTTGGAGTAATTTGCTATGCAGCAATAGTTGAGGCAGCATTGGTCTAGTGACTAGACCTTAAGTTGATTGAAAGCAGTTACTGTTTACTCAGCACTTGTCAGATGAACATTCTTTAAATGTCTGAATGACTTAGAGTTTTTAATCTTTTTCTGCGTCTGCATATATTTTAAGGGGAAGTTGGATAAAGCTCCACCAGGTGGCTGCTAGCCAGATGCTGCTTTAAATGTGATGTTTGTCTCTCAGCCGGGTCTCTCTGTTCCTAATCCACCATCCCTTGGAGAGAACCTCCCAGGGGTTGGAATAATGGGGAACAGTGAAGTTTTCCTAAACACATGATCACTTTCCACCCTGTGTAGGATGCATATTTCAGAGATAGGGATAAGCAGGGAGTGGGTAATTATTACCAGTAACAATGGCCCTTTGATTAGACATTTGAATGCTGCTTCTCTGAGAACACTAACCTGCAGTTAATAATCACAGGTTATTGTTGCAGATCAAGTTGATTGAATATTTCCCCTTCTACTGAGATGCACATCTCAGAAGGTGTTATCCATAAGGAACAATCTTCCTTTTCCAAATGAGGCACATCAGGGACTTTTCTGGAGCCACTAATGAGACCAGCACCCAGGTCACCAGCACTCTCGTTTCAAATCCTAGACAAAGAACCTAATAAATACAAAAGGTTCAACTCATTAGCCATTGGGTCCAAGCATCTGAGTTTTGCGTGTGCACTTTGACACAGGCAATACTGATCGACCCTGAAACCCAGAGAATTATTTTCATCAGAAAGATGATTGAGACTCAAAGTAAAAATTCCTATTGTGCTAGCCAGAGACTCAGGGAGAACTGCTCAGCTCTGCCAAGTCATGCGGTCAGTGCCAGGCTAAAGGGAGAACTATAAAGCACGAGATGTAGACTCCCCTTTATAACCAGGCCTCTTCTAGGTAGGTATCATGAAAGCCCAGAGGAAAAGTCATGAGGTCAGAATCTTTTCATCAGACCCCACATTTTATATTCCAGGGAAGAATTTCTGCTCTCTATAGGATGTGTTCTGGGCCCTGGAGATTGGGAGAATGCAGCTGCTTGGCTTTTAAAACTCAAATTTGTATGCTTCTCTAGTAGATGATTGCTAACAGTGCCAGGGCTGGACAAGCCTAGTTCTAATTTTTTTGAGGTGCAAAAAAAAAAAAAAAGAATAAAATAAAAGATTTTGAAGAAGGCAGCTTGGTGATGTATCCCCCCAGTTGGGCTGAGCAGGGTGCTCTAGAATTATGGAAATAATTATGGAAATTAATTCTAGAGTACCTACCCTGCCTAACTGGAACTATGCAAGGGTAGGAGGTTGGCCTTGACCTGGGGCAAAATACATAGAGTTAAGAGGGGTTATCCATGGAAGAGAGCAGGTTAGTTAGAGGAGGTTTTAGTACAGTTAACAGCAAGGAATCCTTGGGTTCAGGGAGGCAGCTCTGTGAAGGGGGCTTCCATGAAGCTCAGACAGATGCTCTGCCAACAAGACAATTGAAGCTGGTGATTTAAAAGTGTTCCAAGGCTTCTTACAGATTGACCTTTTGTTTTGTTTTGGCCACCCTGTTTTTCACTAGGTCTATGTGTGAAGAGGTTCAGAAGTCCTCTTCTAATATTTGAGCTCTTCCTATGAAATTCTGGGGCTTCAAGAATGTGAAGACAAGTGTTTACTTACTTTTAAAATGATTTGGTAGTCTCTGGAATTCTATCTGGGCCCGATGATCATATGATTCATTCATTCACTCACTCATTCATTCATTCATTTGTTGAATACATAGTTGAGTCTAATGGACTGTAGGCCCATTATCTCCTGAGGACAAAACAAATATAAAGGGGCTTCAGGCATAGCTCAGAGGTAGAGGACTTGCCTAGTATGCTTAAAGCCCTAGGTTTGATTCCCAGCACTGCAGAAAAGTGAATTAAAAAAGAATTTATCTGGAGCTAAGGATGTAGTTCAGTGGTAAAGTACCTACTTAGCATGCACAAGGCTCTGGGTTTCAACTCCAGCACCAAAGAAAAACAAAAAAGAAAGAACCCATCTGTGTGTTCCTGAATGGTATTTTGGAATATAATAACACTATGAATCCTTTAGAACCCTAGTAAACTGGCTTGATCTGAAATGATGTCTGAGAGGAACATGGGTCAAGTAATAACTCTTCGAGAAATTCTTCTCACCCCTGACTGCCCATTAGAATGACTCAGAGACTTTGGAAAAGTTTCCATGTCTTAACCCAAGCCCAGCTCCATGAAGCTGGTAGCCCTGAAAGTGGAACATTTTATGGACAGCCAGTGGAAATGCCCATGTGCAGGCAGGGTCCCAGATCGTAGCTCTAGACTGTTCTAGATTAGAAGTAAACCTCATCTTTCAGAGAGCAAAGGTAAATTCACTAGGATGCTTGTACATACCAGAGGGACTTTCAGGCTAACCAGTAAGTTGGTCAATAGGTGTCAATTTCAAAAGTAAATTTCCAAAGTTCAAGTCACTTTTCCTATGGCTAGAAACCTTGAAGATGGTAAAAGCAAACCTTTATGTCCCAAAGCAGCTTTGAAGTTTAAAATGTAAAGCAAGCAGGCCGTGTCACCCTACAAAAGGGAACATTTGAAATTCCTGGACAGTATGTCAGAATTTCAAAGGGTAATAATAATAGGTGGAAGCTGACTGATGTCTAGAGTGCAGCAGGCAGTGAGGCTTAATAGGATCACAGTTACCCAAAACCTCCGGACCCTCTCTCTGTCTTCTTCATATGAAGTTGGAAGGCCAGCCACCTGCCTGACAAAAGAATCCTGTCTAGAACATCTCCGCTGGAGGACCAGCTAATCTCTGCTGGAATAGTTTTGGTAAAGAGGAACTTACTGTTTTCTGAGAATAGTCTGCACCACTTTAGTATAACTGGGTTAGTGTAAGAAATATATCCTTTATGTTGGGCTGAAAACACTGCATGTGTCCCATCAGTCCCAGTTCTGCCCTCTTCCAGTGTGGGAGCATCTGTGACATCCATATCCTTCCATGGCCCTCTTCTCTGGCCTGTGTCCCTGGTTTCTCTGATCATTCTTGGTGTAAGATGGTTTCCAGATACCTCACCACCTGGTTGCTCTCTCCGATCTGTCAGCGTGCTTCTTAAAATCTGACACCCAGAACTAAACACTGGGTATAAAATATCAGATATATCAAGCAGTGCTGGGGCAAGATTCAGACACAGAAGCACCATGGAGTAGCTTCTCTGTAATTAGAAAGGAAGCCAGGCCCAGGCCGGGTCAGCCTGGGGACAGTGGCATGGGCTAAGAGGTCTATATTGGGTGACCAAAACCATGTGGTCAGAGAGGATGGATGAGATTTAGGACTAATTTGTAACCGATTTGACACAAATGCTACATTGTAATTTTAGTGCATCTATTCCTTTACTTTTCATTAGTAAAACATCTGGGAAATGTGTGGTCTGCTTAGTATGTAGTCTTTGTAGTAAGGAAAAGAGGGAGGTCACAGAAAAAAAGAAAAGAAAGTCAGGTAAGAGAGTGCTCCCCTTGCCCTAGGCAGAAACAGCTCCACTGCCCACTCTGAGTGCTGCTAGCTGAGAAGTCAGAGGCTCTGATGCCAAAAAGGGAATATCAGCTGAGGGTGGCCACACATGCTTATAATCCCAGAGACCCGGGAGGGGGAGAAAGGAGGACTGAAGTTCAAAGTCAGCCTCAACAATTTAGTGAGGCCCTAAGCCATTTTGTGAGAACTTGTCTCAAAATAAAAAGGACTGGGATGTAATTCAGTGGTTAGGCAGCCCTGGGTTAAATCCCAAGTACTAAAAAAAAAAAAAAAAAAAAAAAAAAAAAAAAANAAAAAAAATAAAAAAAAAAAAAAAAAAGGAATATAGGGCCAGTGGGTTGTCTTCAACCAGAAGCTGGTGGAATGGTGGAATACTGTGGAAGGCAGGGAGGGATGGAGAGCAATCATGGTGTTGCCATTGGTACCCTGCTCATGCCCAGCAGACTGGGAAGCTCAGTGTTCTCAGATAACACTCAGGAGGCAGAAGTAGTGTCCCAAATGTATTCTTCAAAAGCCATTCCCTCTGAGGAAGGGAGAGGACAGTACTCTCAGGTCCCTTGCCCATCTGCTTTTTGTCTTGTACCAGAGTCAGGGATTGCTTGTCTGGTAAGAGCCAAGTTCAGGGGGATTTCCAGGGGGAGCAGACCAGAGGCGGCTTTGCCCTTCAGAAGGTGAAGGCTGCTTGGCGCACTGGCATCTGAAGGTGAGGAGAAAAGCAAGCGCTCTGCTTCCTTGTGCTGGAGCCAGAAAGGGGAACGGTAATGCAGATGACGTAATCCCTCTGCTTGCTCAGGATCCCTGCAGTGGTGAGAATTTAACCTGGAGACTCTCCCACTGTCCTGAAGACGGCTGGTGTCTTGCAGCAGAACAGCTTCTGCAGAAAGCAGCTCAGGGGAGGGCCCAGGTCTCATGTGGTCACTGCGTGGGGACCATCCCACAGGAGGGCGCCTCTGAGCCTCTGTGTCTGCAGCCACCGGCTCTGTCATTTTGTTTAGACTCCAGAACAGTATAATAAAAGGCTTCCTGATTTTATGAATGATTGATGATCGATAAGGTAATTTGATCTTCTCCTAATTCCACTGTCTTCTTTAGAAATAATCTCTGAAATATGAAATAGAAGTGAGAAACATGAACTGAGGGCAGGAGTGGGGTGGTGAGGGGAAGTTGGTATTTTTTTTTTTTTTGTCTAAAATATCTGAAGACTCAAGTTTTCTCATGGCTTGCTTGACATATGAAATGAAGCGACATTATGGCTATTGGAAACAAATACATACCAAAGGGCTGGGGTTGTGGCTCAGAGGTAGAGTACTTGCCTAGCATGTGTGAGGCACTGGGTTCGATTCTCAGCACCACATATAAATAAATGAATAAAATAAAGGTCCATCAATAACTCAAAAATATTAAAAAAAATACACACAAAAGACTTCCATGAATGAATGTTTTCCTTTTAGGAAAAAAAAACCCCCAAAAACTAAAACCCATCCTAACCTTTCTTCCCCACCCAGTGCTGGGGATTGAACCCCTAGTGCCTTCTCCATGCCAGGCAGGTGCTCTACCACTGAGTACCCCCAGCCCAGCCAACTTATTACTGATGCTATTTTTTTTTAAGTTGGAGAAAGACAACATTTAGCCTGACCGACAGACACAAGGCCTAGATGCTGTCTTGTAAAATCCATACCTCAGAAATTCCATGCTTTAGAAAAGAAGAAAGCAAGTTTTGAAATGGAATCTGTTGAAATGAATGTTAGGAATTGCACTATTTGAAGTGGAATTTAAATGTGCTGAACATGTGCAACTATCCAAAGTTGCAGAATATGAAACGTGCTTGTCCGTTCATTCATGCATTCACTTATTTAACAAACACATATATTGAGGGCAACTCTGTGTCTGTTTGGCTTTTCCATCCCTGCCATAGGTTCCTAACTCTGTAGGAGGGAAATACTGCATATTCATTAATCTCCTCAGAGATTAGGGTGGCTGCAGGCAATCAGATGCTAGTCAGGCAGATGGAGCATCACTGCGATTTCATAAGCTCCCAGCACCTTCACATTTGCAAACACAGTGCGTGAAGGCAGATGATCTCACCTGCTACCTGGACCCAGGCTTCCTCGACTTTCCTCCTCTTCACATTGAAATTTTTCTATATCTTGACTCATTATCTTCTCTCTCATTTCAAAAACAAAGTGTCTAAAGCTAACCTCTCCAAATGTACCCTCAATCCTTTCTCCTTGGAGCCATGTGCCATCAACTGTCTTTATCTGCTCCAGCAGCTGATCTCTCTTCCCTCCTGATTTTTCTTGCTTCCCACAAATATACTCAGTTCCTCTCTTTCTTATGCAAACCATCTCCCAGTTCTGCTACTCCTCAAACTACTGAGTTTCTCTATATCCAGTGACCATGGGCCTTCACAGATATATTTCTTCATCTCTGTTCACTCCATCATCTGCCTACAAATGCCTTAGGTTCCCTCAGGGAAACTGTACCTGTAAAGATGGCCAATGACCTCTAAGGGAGAGAGTTATATCCCCATATCTGTTTTCTTCTTCTTCCTTTAGAAGCAGAACCTCAGTTTTACCTTGTAACAGATTGACCAGCAGAAACTGCCCTTCCCAGCTTCCCTTGCAGCTAGGTGCTGCCACGTTTTTAACTTCTGGGTTATGCCCATAAAAGGAAAGGGCATGCCATCCACTTTTGCTTTCACCTTCACACTGGTAGAGGGATGTCCGGAACAGTATTGTAGACCTGAGATAGAAACATCAAGCTGAACAAGATAGAAGGCACAGGGGTCCCCAATAAAGTAGCTCCACCATCTTAGCCCTGAGCTGTTCACTGCTAGACTGTATGTGTGGGAAATACACTTCTCCCTGTTATTTTGGTCTTTATTACAGTAGCCAAATCTGCATCCTTATAGAATAACTCAGAGTAACAAGCATCATATTGTCAGTTTCAGTGACTTTCTCTTAGACCCCACTCTCTGATCTCCTGGTAGCACTGGTGCTGTGGATTACCTTCCTCCTCTTTCTACTTCCCTGGTAGTACACAAGCCTGATTACCTTCCAACCCTCTGATTGCTCCTTCTTTGTCTACTTCAGAGGCTCTCACTGCTCCTTTAACTGTGACCTTCTCCAATGGCCTTCTCATCTATATTATGTATCCTCCTTGGGTAAACTGATCCCCATTTATAATTTCAATCCTTCAGATCTTCTTAATACTGGTCTAGTTCCTGGACAGGTGCAGATATTTACCACACAGCAGTCTGGCCTGATGGAAAAGAGCCTAATTTGAATTCCAGTTCCACCACCTATTTGCTGTGGATCTTTGGCAAATTACTTATCATATCTCTGCCTCAGTTTCCTCATATACAAAAGGGGATAATAAGAGTGCTTGTCTCGGCCGGGTGCAGTGGCACATGCCTGTAATCCCAATGGCTCAGGAGGCTGAGACAGGAGGATCGTAGTTCAAAGCCAGCCTCAGCAAAAGCAAGGGGCTAAGCAACTCAGTGAGACCCTGTCTCTAAATAAAATATAAAATAGGACTGGGGATGTGGCTCAGTGGTCACATGCCTCTGAGTCCAATCTCTGGTACCAAAAGAGTACTTATCTCAAATGGTGGTTGTGAAGATTCAATGAGTGAATGGATATATAGCACTGGCCTGGCACATGGAAAGTTCTGTGTAATGTGTTAGCTTTGTTGTTATTGGCATTCACACCTGAGGACACCGGTCCCAGTCCTTGACATGGCTGGCCCAGATATTACCTCAGAGTCACAGTCACATCATAGTGCTTTGATGGCTCGAAGCATGATCGGGTTTCTCTGCCTGCCTGGATTCCTGCTCTCCTCCCTGCTCTAGTTTCTGTCAATTACAAGGCAGTTGTACTCCCTTTTATGTCAGTTATATTTGGACAACAATATGCAGTCCTGAATCTCCTCTCAAGCCCCAATGCTGCCTTTTAAACATCCCTGGCCATAACATCTCACACCTACCCTTTGTGTTGCTGTAGAGCTCCCAGATGGCTTCTGTGTGTTTGGTGGACTCACAGGTCTTGTACTATGGCCTGACCCGGTGAGATAATTCCCGAATACTACTTAGCATTTTTACTGGGAAGTTTCTCCTTCCTCTTCCAGGATGACTGTGGTATCAGACTTGTATGAATTAGAAGGGACACCTCTGATTCCAGAATCAGACTGACCCAAATTCAAATCCAAGCTCCCCAATTAGCTCCGAGAAATTTACTAAAGTATTCAGAGTCTCACAGCATACAACCCAGAAGTATTTAGGTAAAATTAGATACATTTAGATAATGCACATAGGGAACCTGGCATTCAGTAAATTCTTTCTTATTTGTTGTTTCAGTGAACCCAGAGCTTCACACTTGTTAGGTAAGTATTCTACCACTGAGCTGTATTACGGAGATATACCAACAACACTTTTTTTTTTTTTTTTTGGCAGTGCTGGGGATTGAGCCCAGGAAAGCACTTGTGAGGCAAGTATTCTACCATCTGAGCTATATCCCCAGCCCCCCAACAGCATCTTTTATAAAATTTATTTTTAAACATTGTTTGAAGTGTAGTGGAGCATGCCTGTAATCCCAGCAACAGGAAGTTGAGGCAGAAAGATCGTAAGTTTGAGGTCAGCCTTGGCAATTTAGCAAGACTGACTCAAAATAAAAAAATAAAAATTAAATAAAAATTTTAAAAAGACTGGAGATAACCCAGTGGTAGAGCACTTGCTTTGCATATTTGAGGCCCTGAGTTCCATCCCCAGTACCATGAACACCAAAACAAAACCAAAAATAATGAAATATACTTTTTTTTTTTTGCATTTTGCATTTATTTAACTGTGAACCTTACAAGTGAGGGTTTCAATTTGCTGGTGCCCCTTGACTATAGAGGGAGCATACCTTAGCAGATTTGCTAGCCAGTGCAACAATACAAAAATATTAAAATTAAACGAATGAATTTAAATTAAATTTAATTTAAATTAAATCTAGATTTGCTAGCCAGTGCAACAATACAAAAATATTAAAATTAAACGAATGAATTTATGTCAGGCTGGTTCCAGAAATGGGTTTAAACAGCCTTTTAATAAGATGAGCTCACTCCTTCCCTGGCCGCGCTGTGTGGGGTAGGCGGGGTAGTCCGTCTTTCATCTGGTCCTCCACAGAGGCAGCCCAGAAGGAGCTTTGCTTTGCTTTTTTTTCCCCCTCTCTTTGTAACAGGGATTATTCCTGAAAGGTAGGTCACCCAGGACCATGGAGCTCTGGTCCTTTATGCTTGCAAAGTCTCATGATGGCTGCAGCGGTGGGTAAAATAATTAGTAGTTGTTTATAGCCTGTGCTTCTGAAAACAAACCAGCCTAGGTACAGAAGACATCAAGTAGGTTCTTGTCTCTCTCCCCAAATATGACTTCCTTAATAAAAATAAGTGAGCTCTCCCAATATTAGTAGTGGAGGAGGACTCTAAGTATTGCACGAGATAAACTTATGAAAAAAAGTGATATATATATAGGCTGAAGTGCGGCTCAGCTGTAAAGCATGCTCTCAGCATGCGCAAGGCTCTGGTCTGATCCCCAGCTCCAGCAAACATTTATTTATGTATTTGTTGTGAATCTGAAATTCAAATTTAATTGAGCATCCTGTGTTTCCTCTGGCACCCATCACTAGGAGGCAAGAAAAGCGGTGGTGGTGGTGATGGAGCTCAGGGAGTAAAAGGAAGAGGAAAACGTGAATGAGGTGAGCCGGGCCAGTGCCCACTTGTAAAAAAAAAAAAAAAGCTTTTTGTGGACAGACAATTTTAATTTTAGTAAGTGCAGCAGTTTGAGTCCAAGACTGTGAGCCATCCACGGCTGGTGGGTTTTGTTTCTTTCCTTTCCTGCTTTGGTGGTCACGTGTGACGGAGACCTCTGCCGCCCCACTGTCCTCAGAGAATGAGACTCTGAGCACAGCCCTGCTCCGTTTGTTCTTTGAAGCACCTTCTGAGGAATGGAACATTGAGGGGAAAAAGAAGATACAAAAGTATATGCAGTGAAATGCCTAAAGTATAACCTAATCTGGGCCAAATGTAGCCCACAGGATCCTAAAAATGAGACACGTGGGCACCTCCAGCCTCTAATTACACAGCAAGGATGACGCAGATTGGCTGCAGCTTGGGCTGCTTGAGAGGACACAAAACCAGACATCTCCTTCCTGATGGGAGATGGGAAAGCAGCCCCTTTGGAGAGAGAGCCCTGGGGAGCATTTGATTCCTGTCGGTATGAATATATTGTTTACTACTACCTACCTACTATAGTCTTTTGTGAAATTTAAAACACTAAAAATGGTCTATATGTTATAAAATGAAACCAGAACAAAGGGGCTTAACATTTCTAGGTACTAGAGAAAATGCATATCAAAAACGCAAGAGCTACCTGGTGGTAGTCCCAGGTACTGAGGAGGCTATAGCAGGAAGATTGAATCTAAGAGTTCAAGACCTGCCTGGGTAACATAATGAGACCCTGTTTTAAACAAACAAACAAACAAACAAACAAATACAACCCCCCAAACCCACAACAATAAGATACTTCCACCTGCCTTCCAGAATGGCTAAAATTAAATTATAAAACAAACATGTCAGTAATCCCAGCTACTAAGGGAGGCTGAGGCAGGAGGATCATACTTTGAGGCCAGCCTTAGCAACTTAACAAGACCCTGTCTCAAAATAAAAAAATAAAAAAGGGTTGGGGATGTCACTCAGTGGTAGAGCACCTCTGGGTTCAATTCCCCAGTACTGAAATAAATAAATAAACAAACAAAACAAGACAAAAACTGACAGCATCAAGTTTGGGCACAGATTTGGGTCAACCGTGCAAAATGACATTCACCTTGAAAACTGTTCAGCAGTTTCTTACAAAATTTAACATGCCCTTAAGACAGAACCTGGCAATTCCACCTCTGGTGAATAAATTAAAAGTCCATTGGTTGGGAAATGAATAAACTGTATTACAGCCCAACGATGAAATACTACTCAAATAAAAAAGGAACAAAGTTACTAAACATGAAAAGAAAACATGACGAATCTCAAAAATATTATGTAAGCAAAAGAAGCCAGACTCAAAAGAACTACATGTTCTGTGATTCCATTTACATCAAATTTTGAAAAGGCTCAAAGGTGTAGGGACAGGGCTGGACTGGTGGCTCAGTGGCAGAGTGGTTGCCTGGCATGTGTAAGGCACTGAGTTAGATTCTCAGCACCACATGTGAATGAATGAATGAATGAATGAATGAATAAATAAATAAATAAATAAATGTCCATAAACAACTAAAACATATTTTAAATAGTGTAGGGACAGAAAGCAGATCAGTGGTTGCCTATAGCTGGGGATCCGCTAAGTCCCCATGCTGGGAATTGAACTCAGGGCCCTGTTGCATATGTTCTACCACCAAGCTGCACCCCCAGCCTAGATGAATTCTTGTTCTTGTTCTTTTTTTTACAAATGGGTATGAGAGAATTTTTTTTTGGGGGGGGGATGATGACATTGTGTGATACCTTCCTTGATTGTGGTAGTAATCATTTCACAATTGCATACATTTATCCAAATTCACATACTTAAAAAGGATAACTTTTACTCTATACAAATTATACTTCAATAAAACTGACATTTTAAAAAAACCTTAGCTATCATTTTTATTAGTATTTTGTTATTGCCTATGTTTATGTGAACTAATATTTATTATTTTAACATGTGCCAGTCACAGTACCAACATTTTCAACACAAAATGATTTTAAATATATATTAGAGGATTTTATACACATATGTATAAATATCAGAGTGATTATTAGATGATAAAACCAAGGCTCAGAGAGGTTAATGAACTTGCTCAAGGTCATAGAGGCAGTGAGTAGCAGAGCTTGGACTTGAACCCAAGGCTGTCTGTATCTGGAGCCGTCACATCTTACTGCCTTCACTCAAGGTTGGGCATTGACAACTCACATATGCCTAGCCAGGATTTCCCAACCTTGGTATTATTGACACTTTGGCCTGGAGAATGTTCAACTGGGGGGCTGCCTCAGTATTGGAGGATATTTGGCAATATCCTTGGCTTCTATGCACTAGATGCCAGAAGAGCTCCCTTGGTCATGACAACCAAAAATATCTCCAGACATTGTCAAATGAGACCTGAGGGCAAAGACCCTCTTCCTCTTCTCTCTCTCTCAGTCTTCTGAGTTAGGTGCCATTCTGGTTGTGTGTGTGTGTGTGTGTGTTGCTGGGGATTGAACCCCCAGGGCCTCACACATATTAGGTAAATGCTCTACCACTGAGCTACACCCCCCAGCCATCCTGGGACTCTCTACCCAGTTACTTTTCCTTCACTTTCAAAATCATTCTTTCTTCTGTCCTCCACTCATCTTTATCACACCTGCCTGGCTGGGCACCTGAGAGGCAGTTTCCCCTGGAATAGTCCTCTCAGGTTTCAGCATGTTTAGAGTTAGGCACAAGGCACACTGAAACACAAAAGACACCCCAGGAGTTTCTGATTTAGTAGGTCCTGGGTGGGACCTGATCAGTTGCATTTCTAGCAAGTTCTGTCAAGCAATCCTCCTGCTGGTGGTGGGGATTTACTCTTGGAGACCTAGTGGTCTAGAGGTGGATTTCAAATTTTACCCCTTTTCTTTCCTATGTGACCTTGGGCAAGTTACTCAGCTTCTCTGAGCCTCTTTCTCCCTCAATATAATGCTGATAAAAGCTTTACCTTTGTTGGCTGAATTAAATGAAATTATACAGATAAAGCACTTAACACAGTAAGCCTGGACGAATAAGGGCTTGATAAGTGGCATCTATTTAAGCATATATCATCTTTCTCACATACTCACTACTGGTTTTCTCCATCCCTTACAACATCATCCAAGTGATTTGTTTCTATCTCTGATCACAACTATAAATTTCACAGGCTTAACCACTGAGCCACATCACCAGCCCTTTTTATATATTAAATACAGAAAGGGGTCTCGTTGAGTTGCTTAGGGCCTCACTAATTTGCTGAGGCTGGCTTTGAACTCACGATCCTCCTGTCTCAGCCTCCTGAGCTGCTGGGATTACAGGTGTGTGCCATTGTGCCAGACTCTTAAATGTACTTTGATCCTCTCTACTTCTCTTAATTTTCATTGTCATTACCTAAGCCAAACAAGGACAGCAATAGCAAAACAGCCTATGTGAAGTCTATGATTCTCCCTCGGCTTTATTACTTTTAAGAACTTGACAACCTTTAAATTGCCTTAGGAATTTATTTGGTTACTTGATCATTGTATCATCTCCTCACCAAAGTGTAACTTAGGGGCTCTTAGGTAGAGTGTACATGTTGCCTGTGTGAAGCCTGGGTTTCAAACTGTAAATCTTGTGAGATTGGGTACATTTTTCTATTATCTATTTAGTCCACCAACTATATTCTCAGTGCCTAGAACAGCATTTTGCACATTTTGTGAATAAATATGGGTTGAATGGATGAATGAAATATTGCAACAACCTCCTAACTGATCTAGCTCTAGTTGCTTTTAAACTTTCTTTGAGAAACTGAACATAGTGGCATACCTCTGTAATCCTAGCAGTTCAGGAGCCTGAGGCAGGAGAACTGGATGTTTGAGGCCAGCCTGGGAAGCGTAGTGAGACCCTGTATCAAAATAAAATAAAAAGGGCTGGGAGTGTAACTCAATGATTGAGTGCCTCTAGGTTTAATCCCTAATACTTGGAAAATAAAAAACCCCAAACCAAAAAAACTCTTTCTTTGATCTTGACCCATGGTAAGAAAAACATTTTATGTGTGTGTGGCCCTAGGGATTGAACCCAGGGCCTTGTGACTGCTAAGCAAGTGTTCTATCACTGAGCTACATCCCCAACCAAGAAAAATATTTTATATTGTGATCTGTAAAGACTCATATGCATGCATACATGTATATGCTGTGATCTGGACAAGTGTCCTCCAAAGGACTATGTGTTAAAAAGACACATAGTTCCCCAGCCCATAGTGATAGGAGCATTAACAGTTGAAGTTTAGTGAGAGGCCTTTCAGTCACTAGGGGGATGTCTTAAAGGGGATATCATGGGCTTCATCTCTTTCCTTTTTTCTTTAGCATCCTAATAACGAGTAGGTGGTTTTGCAATGCATTGCCACCATAACATGCTGCTCCACCACAGGCCCAAAAGCAATGGGACCAACAAATCATGGACTGAAAGCTCAAAATCATGAGCTAAAATAAACCTTTTCTCTGGATAAGCTGACTTTCTCAGGTATGTGTTCTAGTTATGGTAGGCTGATAAACACACACATGCACATATAATTAAAGGTATTATTGTGTGTGATGTCATTGGATTATGTGTGAATCTGCCACATATTATTTATCCTGTCTTATTATGTTTCATTGAAAAAAACCTCTGCCAATTACAACTTTAAATTTGATTTCAGAATATACTAATAGGGGGCTGGGGTTGTGGCTCAGAGGTCGTATGCTTGCCTAGCATGCCTAAGTCACAGGATTCGATCCTTAGCACCACATAAACAAATAAAATAGAGATATTGTATCCACCTAAAACTAAAAAATAAATATTTTTTTAAAAAGAATATACTAATAGGACTTAGCCAGAAGTTTAAGTCCTCCTAAATATTGCCTGCCATGATTCAAATGTCTCACAGTAAGACCAACAATAAGAAAAACAGTAATCTTGTTTTGTTTTTTTTTTCATCTGCTACAGTCATCTCTCTCTCTCTTTTTTTTTAATCTCAAAGTCATGAGTTGGAAACTTAATCCCCAATGCAAAGGTGTTAGGAAGTAGAGCCTAATAAGAAATGATTAGGCCATGGGAGCTCTGCCCTCATGAATGGATTAATTTTGTTGTTGTGGGAGAAGGCCAATTATGGAGAGAGTAGGTTTGTTATAAAAGTGAGTTTGGACCTCTCTTGCTCTTCCTCTTGCCCGCTTTTACTCTTCCACATTCTGCCATGCGTTGACAGCACAGAAGGCCTCACCATATGCTGGCACCATGTGCTCTTGGACTTCCCAGCCTCCAGAGCCATGAACTAAATAAACTTCTACTATTTATTCATTACTCAGTCTCAAATATTCTGTTAAAGCAGCAGAAAATGGATTGAGACAGGACTGCCACCAGTTCTCTACCCTAATAATATTTCGAATTTTGTCATGTTACCTCCCTTCATAAAAACTTTCCATAGCAATCTGTTGACTTGAGGGAGTTTACTCCAAACATCATTCATTCATACTTGTTCCGGAACCAACTGTAACACAATTGTGGGGGCAGGGTTACTGGGAATTGATCCCAGGGACGCTTTACCACTGAGCTACATCCCTAGCCCTTCTAATTTTTTGCTTTTGTTTTGAAATAGGTTCTTGCTAAGTTGCTGAGGGTCTTGCTAAGTTGCTGAGGCTGTCTTCCAATTTACAATTCTCTTGCCTCAGCCTCCCCAGTCACTGGGATTATAGATGTGTGCCACCATGCCCAGTTGTAGCATGATATATTTATCACTTTGTGTGTCAGTTGAATTGGTTTTGTTGCTAAACTTCCTAAGCAATAATATGAAAAGTAATGCATGGGAGTAGGGGTTAGATATTTTTGTAATGCATATTAAATCCATTAACTACCAAAAAACAAAGACAAAAACAAATCATTGGTCTGTGTGTCATTTATAATCTTATTGCTTACCATCCCTTCACACTTTGGGGAAATCTGTTCTTGGGATAATTATCAGATGCCTCAATTTAGTCTTGAAGTACCCTTGGAGTTAGCTGGTGATTTATGCTGCATTTACTTTTTTTTTTTTTAATATCATTTCCAGAATGCACTGAGCTCTCTCTGGCACTAGGACTCTACACATGCCAGTTCCTTCTGCCAAGAACTGCGCTAGTAGCTGTCCCCTCAGGTCTCAGTTTAAATGTCACCTTGGGGAAAGTTGTTGTCCCGGCCTGGGTCTGGGTAGCAGCCTCCTGTGCTCATCCCCCTGTTAGAGTGTATTTCCTAAAGTGAGATAGCTTGTTCACATGCTTGCTCCTCCAACTGGAGACTGTACATTCTTTTTTAGGGAACAAGAGTATTTTTATTTGCCATAATATTTCTAGTATTTAGTTTAGTATTAGACACTCAAAAGCAATTTGTGCAATGAATAAAAAGAGCAAATATTTGAATTTCTCAATGGAATGAATATTCCTACATTGAGCACATAGCTTGATACATACTAGGCATTCAAAACACACACACACACACACACATATACATATGTGTGTATTTATATAAACATGTTTTTTAATACTGGGTATTGAATTCTACTGTCTGGCATGGGGGGTGTGGTTTTTAGGGATAGAGATTCCAAATAACTGATGTTTAATTTTATAAACACCAAACATTAAAACACAAAAAGATGAAAACTTTTGCAGTATACTGCATTTTTCCTTGGATTTTTAAACAAAATGCCTCTAATATTCACAGTCCTTGCCATCTTGGGCTCTCCCTATGGATATCAGTTATTTGGATGAAATATGTTTGTGCTAGAGGAATGCATGCAGGCTTGGACATGTGCAGACAGATGATATGTGGCCTAAGGCTAGATGAATAGTGATGGTGAAACCTATATTTACAAACAAAAAACCCTCCAAATCAGATGATTTTAAAACTTTTCTATATTATACCCAGCTCCCCAGCCATTTTATTTTTGGTAAGGTAAGAATGTGGTTTATGTGCTGGGTGTTGTGGCGCATGCCTATAATCCTAGTATTTTGGGAAGCTGAAGCAAGAGGATTGCAAATTCAAAGCCAGCCTCAGCAACTTTTCCTGGAGGCCTTAAGCAACTTAGAAAGACCCTGTCTCTGTCTCTAAATAAAATATAAAAAAGGGCTGGGGATGTGGCTTAAGGTTCCTGGGTTCAATCCCTGATTTAAAAAAAAAAAAAAAGAATATGGCTTATGTAGCTGAATGATATTCAAGAATGATAGCTGAATGATATTCAAGAAAATGCAAAATGGATGCCTTTTAGGAAACACTAATTAGTAAAAGAAAAGGTAAAACACAACTGGGCACACTGTTGCACATGCGTGTAATCCCAGCTACTCAGGAGGCCAAGGCAGGAGGATCACAAGTAGGAGTCCAGCCTGGGCAACTTAGCAAGATCCTGCCTCAAAATAAAAAAGAAAAAAAAAATAAAAAGGGCTGGGAACGTGGCTCAGTGGTAAAGTGCCTCCGGATTCAATATCCAGTACTGGAAAAAAAATAAGAAGAAGAAAAGGTAAAATAGTCTCCTCCTACCCGAAAGTTAGAAAGTTATCTCCTTCAGGCTGATAACTCCAATTCCTTCACTTCCATTGCTGTAGGTAACTTTATCTGATTTCCAACTTGCATTTGCTCTTCAGCCTTACTTGTTCATGCTCTGTTCATGCAGTGTGGAGGATTATTCTACAGTCATTTGAAGTTGTGTGTGTGTGTTGAAAAGAACCTGCCTCAAAGCTTATATATTTTTTAATTATCAGGAGAAAAATATTTCTCTTAATGTGGAAAAAAGTTCCACGTAATATTTGATATTTGTTCAGAATTTCACCTGTAAGTTTGAAGATGTATAAACAATGTAAAAAGTTTTATTTATTTTGGTATCAAATGATATACCAGTCTGTGGACTCCATTTGTGTGGGAACCCAAAGTGACCTTAACATCTTGCTATTTATCTGTCTCATCCAGTAGTTTTAAGAGCTTCTTATAAACTCAATCTTAGTCTTCTTTGAACCCTAGCATTTTGTGTGTGTGTGTGTGTGTGTGTGTATGTGTATGTATGCGTGCACGCTGGGGACTGGATCCAGGTAGCAGGTGCTGTACCATTGAACTACAACCCCAGTCCAGCTTTTATGTTCTTTTGTAACTATGTTATCCTCTTTGGGAAAGGATAAAATGGTTGCTTTCATGAAAAATCAGTTAGTGAATAAAAATGTGAAGTTTATCTCAACCCCATCACTTCACTCTTGTGTCCTGCCGTGTCTGGAGCTTTCCCCCCATTTCCCCAGTTTCCCTCTAAACCACAGTTAGTTCATAGCTGATGGACTTTAGTACAACCAAGTACCCCTTTTACCCCTTTGTGATGACTTTTGTCACCCCTGGTACATGGGTTTTAGTAAATATTTAAATTTTGTCAGGTAGGAAGATGGTCATTTTTTTGGGAAATGAATCCTCCTTCTCTGTGTTGATTTACACAGTTAGGGGTAATAACAGGATAGTTTTAATATACTTTCATTAAGTCCAGAATCTTGAACTTTTTAACTTTTTTTGGTAGTGGTGGTGGTTGTTGTGGTGCTGGGATTGAACCCTGAGCCTCACACATGCTAGGCAGGTGCTCTACTACTGAGCTACATCTCAGGCTTTGACATGCTTTTAATCCCAATTATATGAAGATAGAAAATATAAGAAAGAAAATTTCATTTCTGCATATATCACACTATTTTGGCAAAAAGCAAATATACAAAATCTTTTTTTCTCTTTGATGGTGAGGTCTCATTAGGTTGCTCATCCTGACCTTGAATTCCTGAGCTCAAGTGATCAGTTTCCCAAGTAGCTGGGACTACATGGGTGTGCCATCCATCTGACTTAAAGGTGTAAAAACTTTGAAAGCTCTAAGTGATAAAAATTTCTAGTTGCCATTATTTCTATTTTATGAAAACCTACAGCTTCAGTATATAAAAAAGTAATCAACTTGTCTTTATCTGGTTAAATTTTGGGAAAGAAGAGATAAGCACTTCATTCCCTGGTATTTGCTGGGTAGAAAGTAGCAAGCATCTTTACAAAAGAACAATTTCATCAGCCTGATCAAATCATTCAGGCAAAGATCATGCTCAGAAATGAATATTCTGAATACTGCTACGTATTTTTTTCTTGCAGCTTAATTTTTACCCTAGCTCCATTTAGCTTTTCTACACTTTCTTTTTATTCCCTATGGCCAAAATTCTCTAAGATATTTTCCCACCTAAATCCTATCCTATCTCCCTATCTCCCATGCTGGTTTTTTTTTTTTTTTTTTGAGGGTGGTACCGGTGTAGTTCTATTTTTTTTTCTCCAACCTCCATCTACTTGCAGGAACTTTTTTCCCCTACTGAATTTATGAATTTTATTTTTAGGAAATTTGGTTTACCACCACCTTTATAATAGAACCAATAAGAACAATAATATCAATAACAAGTAGAATATTTAACCATGTGCCAGATATTATTCTAAATACTTTTACATGTATTAACATTTAATATTCATAACTACCTTAAAAGGAATATTGGCCATATTTTATAGATGAGATACTGGCAACACAAAAGGGTCAAGGAACTGAGACTGCAAAGCTATAAAGTGGTAGAGTCAGGATTTGAACCCAGGAGGGTTCCACAATAGACTAACTTCTAGGCCCTAATAGAGATTATTATACTGTTGCTTTATTTTATTTTTCCTTTCCTACTGATATAATCCTGGTCCTACGCTTCACTTTGATTCATTCATATGTTCTTGTATATCTTGACTTTTCACTTGAATCTTCCCTTCTAATTCTTCAAATAATAGTTACAGCCAATGAAATGTAGTGCAACCCAGTACCTCCCTTAGGTGCCTCTGAGTAGTGGAGGCCTATTCTCCCAGACTCAAGATTTACCTATGCTCTATATCCTAAGTAGGAGAGAGTAGTCAACATGTTAGTTTTAGAATACAGTACAATCACCTCTTGGTATCTAGGGGGATTCAGGAACTCCTACAGATTTCAAAATCCATGGATGCTCAAGTCCCTTATGTAAAATGGCATAGCATTTGGATATAACGTGTGCATACCCATATACTTTACATCATCTCTAGATTTCTTTTAATGTCTAATACCATATAAATGCTTTGTAAATTGTTGTTATTCTATAATGTCTGGGGAGTAATTATGAGAAAAAAATGACTGTATATGTTCAGTACAGGCATATTTTTCCCTCTTTTTTTTTTTTTTTTGATACACTGGGGACTGAATCCGGGGCCTCCTGCATGCTAGACAAGAGATACTACCACTGAGCTACCTTCCTGGGCCTTTTAAATTTCTTTTAATTTTTTTGAAACAAGGTCTTGCAAAATTGCCCAGGTTGGCCTTGAACTTGTGATCCTCCTGCCTCAACCTCCTGCATCTGGGATTGCAGACCTCTGCCACCATGCCCAACTACTCCTGAGCATTTTTTTTCCTGATACTATAGATTGAACCTAGGGGCATCTTACTACTAATTTACATCTCCATCCCTTTTTAAAATTCGAGGCAGGGTCTTTCTAAATTGCCAAGAATGGCCTTGAACTTGTGATCCTCCAGTCTCTGATTCCTGTGTCACTTTACAGCTCTGTGCTGTGTCTGGCTCTGAATATTTTAAATCCTTGGTTGGTTGAATCCACCAATGTGGAACCCACAGATTTGGAGGACTAAATGTGTATCAGCAATGTGAAGCAGGAACTCAGGGGAAGGTGTCCTAGGAAAAGAGGGCTCTTGGGAACAGGAAAACTTCTTTTTTTTTTTTTCTGGCAAGAGTGAGAGTGATGAGATGTAGTGGAGGTAGACTCCTGTGGACCAATTTCTGACAAGGCTACATATTAGAGCTCTGCAAAAAGCCGACATTCTCCTTTAGATAGAGCTGGCCTTGACAAATGGCAGCCACATGGGCAGAGGAGACAGTATACCATATGCTCCTTGAGCCTCAGAGTCCCTGGAAGCTTAGAGAATGGTTAGTAAAGGAGGGACTGAATACTTGGTGAAGTCTCTGAGGACAAGAGATAGATATTCTTTTCCTAAAGAAGCCAGAGTGCCAAGACCAAGAGCACATTGCAGACCCAGAGTAGAGGAGAGATCTTGGGAGGCCCTGAAAATCTCCTAGCAGTAGAGTGGTGCCAGCCCTCTCCAGGTTAGTCCACATCAGAGAAGATATGCTGGTGGCTGAAGGCTGAATCTGGTCCAGACATGTTTTGTCTGACATGATTTCATGTTCTAAAGAAATGGAACGAATTGCCAGCATTTAATATTTGGGAGAGTTCACCCCAAAATTCAAGATTCTTTATTTCTCATGATTCCTGATCTTCATGTTCCTACTTAGAAACCTTCTGCTGGAAATGAGTCATGCATTTGCCCTTTAGACTTGCTTGAGTTCTCTGCCTCTTCACAGTCACTTTCACTGTCCATTGTCATTACGTCTGTTTCACCTGTTCATTTTACTTATTTGGCTTGTTGGATATTAAGTTTGCCACCTGTGGACAGCATCCTATGTAGGTTATTTTAATTCACATCACTTCTCAAAAGAATTGTCTAGATTCATTTAACAGATGTTTCCTAGAGCCATCTCAAAAAAGGGAGTTAAAAAAGACACAGACTATATGAATTAGGTTTTGTTGTTTGGTACTGGGATTGAACCCAGGGGTGCTTTACCACTGAGCTACATCCCCAGACCTTTTTGTTTTGAGACACTCTGATTAAGTTGCTGTGGGCCTTGTTAAGTTGCTGAGGATGGCCTTGAACTCAAGAGCCTCCTGTGTCAGCTCCTGAAATAGCCAGTACTACAGGTGTGTACCACCATGCCCTGCAATATTTCAAGCAATTTTATAACTTACCCATGAGGGCTTTGTTTCTTTACAATGACAGGTAATGCAATCCCAACAAAAGGGGCTCAAGTCC
This sequence comes from Marmota marmota marmota, assembly GCF_001458135.2. NCBI lineage: Eukaryota > Metazoa > Chordata > Mammalia > Rodentia > Sciuridae > Marmota > Marmota marmota. The sequence continues at coordinate 3,168,132 of NW_026000240.1, forward strand.
TTCATTTGTAAGCACACAAAAGAAAGTAGGATTTGGGGAGAGAGTGTACATCCTATTCAGAAATCAGTTTTGGGGTGAGACCTTCCCCCCACTTTTTTTTTTTTTTTAAAGAAAAGGAACCACGAGAGAGATATAAACCTATTACTGACAGCAAAAACCAGCCAGGTGTGGTGGTGCATGCCTGTAATATCAGCTACTTGGGGTTGAGGCAGGAAGCTTGAAAATTTGAGAACAGCCTGGGCAACTTAGTAAGACCTTGTTTCAAAATAAAATATAAAGGGTTGGGGATGTGGCTCAGTGGTGCGGTGCTTGCCTAGCAAGTATGAGGCCCTGGGTTTGAGTTCCATACTGCCAGAAAACAAAAACAAAACAAAGAGAGAAAAAAAAAAAAGGCGATAATGCTGGGAAGGATGGGGAGAAACTGGACTTCTAATACATTGTTGGTGGAATGTAAAGTAAGAGTCATGCTGGAAAATAGCATAGCAGTTTCTTAAAAAACTAAGTATGCATTTACCATGATCTATCAATCATATTCTTAAAAGAAGCATACATTTAAGTTCACACAAAACCTATAATTTGGGCTGGGGATGTGGCTTAAGCGGTGGCACGCTCGCCTGGCATGCGCAGGGCACTGGGTTCGATCCTCAGCACCACATAAAAATAAAATAAAGATGTTGTGTCCACCGAAAACTAAAAAATAAATATTAAAAAATTCTCTCTGTCTCTTAAAACAAACAAAAAAACCCTATAATTAGGAGCTGAAGATGTAGCTAAGTGGCAGAGTGCTTGCTTAGCATGTGTAAGGCCCTGGGTTCAATCCCAGCACTGTTAAAGATAAGCAAACAAAATGATACCTATTATAGTAGTTTTGTTATAGCAAAAACCCTGGAAACAATCTAAATGTATCTCACTTGGTAAATGGATGAACAAACTCTGGTACATCCATACAATGGAATAAAAATGAATGTTTGAGATATGCAACAACTTATATAAAACTCAGAGGGCCAGGGATGTTGGCACACACTTGTAATCCTAGAGACTTGGGAGGCTAAGGCAGGAAGATCACAAATTTGAGGCTAGACTTAGCAATTTTTTTTTTTTTTTTTTTTTTTAA
>NW_026000240.1:3169270-3197172 GCF_001458135.2 Marmota marmota marmota
CATGTAACCTTTTGAGATTGAGGTTTGTTTGTTGTTTGTTTTAAGGGGGCTGGGAATGTAGCTCAGTAGTAAAGTACTACTGGGTTAAAACCCAATACCTCCCCAAAACAAACAACTAACAAACCTCAATCTCAAAAGGTTACATGGTATAGCCCTCTATCTAACATTTTTGAAATGAAAAACCTACAGAGATGGAGATCATATTAGTAGTTACTAGAGGATAGGGATAGAGTGGGAAGGGGATTTATGAATACAAAAAGGTAGGGATTCCCGCCCCCCCTTCTGAGAATTGAGCCCAGAGTACTTTACCACTGAGCTACGTCCCCAGATCATATCTATATATATACACACACACACACATATTTTTTATAACTTTATTGTATTTGTTTATATTTTTTTTATGTGGTGCCGAGGACCGAACCCAGTGCCTTACATGTGCTAGACAAGCGCTCTATCACTGAGATAGTAACTCCAGCCCTTAAAATATATTTTGAGACAGTATCTCCTGAAGTTGTCAAGGCTGGCCTTGAATTTGTGATCCTCCTGCCTTAGCCTCCTGAGTAGCTGGGATTATAGGTATGTGCCACTATGCCCAGCAGTTAAAAAAGCAAGTTCTTTTTAGGTGATGAAACAGTTCTGTCTTCATTGTAGGAGTAGTTACATGAGTCTATACATGGGATAAAGTTGTATTTAATTACACACACAAAATCCCATGTAGAAGTATGCAGGTTAAAAAATAAAATGAATACTAAGGAAGTTCTGTAGTACAGGTAACAGTAATGTGTCATGGTCAATTTTACTGATTTTGATGTCTTTCTAGAACTTTGTAAGACATCACCTTTGGGGGAAGCTGGGTGAAGGATAAATGAGACTCGGTGCTATTCACAACTTCTTGTGAGTCTCTCCATCTTTTGGGGATACCAGGAATTAAACCCAGGGGCACTTTAACCACTGAGCCACATCCCTAGAGCTTTTTAATATTTTATTTAGGGACAGGGTCTCACTGAGTTGCTGGCTTTGAACCTGCAATCCTCCTGTCTCAGCCTCCTGAGCTGCTGGGATTACAGATGTGTACCACTGAGAGGTGGGCTTGTTAATTTACATTAAAAGAATGAAACAAAGAAAGTAGAACAAAGTTGAATGAATGTAAATGCCTAGGGCTGGTGTTTGGGGAGGTAGCAAAAAAAAAAAAAGTAGGGGTAACAAACTGGGGCTGAAAGAGTTTCACAAGTTTCAACTATTTAGGGCCTAAACTGACTCCTCACCATCACATCTGCTGTCAAACTACTATAGTGCTCCTTATTCTGCCCATTTTAGACAGCTGACAGTTGTTCTTTATTGTTTCTTGGTTATCATTTGGGGCAAAAAACTAGATGTATTCCAAATGGAAACAAATCAATTTTAGCCCCCATGGTGTAATCTCCAGGACTTCAGCCCTTTTTAGTTATTAGTTTCCCCATTGCCTAATACTGAAAGTCTAATTCTTTGCTGCCAGAGGGATTTTTTATTTTAACATCTGAATTTGATGCCACTGCAGATATTAGAAGTTGCCAGAAGGCTGTCCTCCAGATAATTGTCCCTTGCTCTAGCTTATATCACTGTTTTGTTGCAATTAGCATACAGAATATGCACTGTCATCTTATTAAAATTTATATTTTTTAATGGAGGAAGCACATGGAGAGTTGATTGTGAAGCTGTGGCTTATCCTTGCTCTTCTTAGTTACCTGTGTCTAAATTAAGCTGAACCTCTGGGCCTCAGCTATTTCTAAACAGGCATCACGATTTACTAAGGTTAATGCCTGAGGGAACATTAACCTTGCAGACAGTAATCTAATTCAGTGTCATCACAAGTGCATAATGCGGGAGTCTGGAGTTTTGCCAAAAAGCACTATTCAAATGAACATTCAGTTGGCAAGGTGGGTGTGGACCAGGGAAGAATTCTAGAAAAGGTTATATAGATATTTTAATGCCCTTTCCTTTCCCTTCAAAGTTTGTTTAAATATTGTAGAGATGTTCTAAATAAAACCTACATCTTATTATTAAGAAATCATAATGAAGGTGTTTCATCCTACAGAAAGTTCCTGATACTCATAATGTTCAATATTCACTGAGTATCTTTTATGTTACCTGGCTGACCTTGTGCTAGGGTGCGGACACAAAGATGAGTAATTGTAAGCCATTTTAGTACCGGCAAGCACCTCAGGGCGCCTAATAAATGTTAGTTAATGAAGGCACCCCTTAAGGAGGTCACAATTCGGCGAAGGTCACTTAAAGGGTCCCAAAGAATGAGACAACTGTGCAATTCTAGCTCTGAAGAGAGCTTTACCAAGACCTTTGCGGCTGTACCGTCCGAGTTTTGGGTTCCAGGCGAAACGAGCACGAAATACTATAAGACCCTCTCCAACAGGGTCCAGGGCCAGAACTCTTAATCTTTCTCTGCTCAAAACCTGAATCTCAGTTTGCAGACACTAACAGGGTTTGTGACAAGGGCACATGGTTTCATCTTCCGGAAAAGGAGCTTTTGGGGTGATGGGGAAGAGGGCTAGGTAAGAGGATAAATGAAAAATCCAAGAAATTCTAGCCGACAACCTTTCACCTAGGTCCTCGCCCCTTCCACTTCCCGAGGCCTGATGTCCTCCCGACTCCCAAGTCCTCCAATTCTTCGGGCGCCAGGCACAGACTGAGACTGAAAGCGGGGGTACCCCATCTAAAAGAGGTTTCCTCAGTTCCGATCTTTTCCAAACCGCTTCTCTACGGGGTTCAGCAGCGGGGGACCTGAGGTTCGGGGCCAGGTTCTCCGGCCACGCAGAGCTGGTGACACGCAGGCGCCGGAATCCAAGCCACGCTGGGTCTTCCAGCAGGTCTCTGCGCCAGGCGAGGGCGGGCGCCGCACAGCGCTCCCCAAGTACGGGGCTTCCCACAATGCACCGCGGCGGCAGTGGCGGCGACCGCGGCGGCGCTCTAGCCGCGGCATGTCTGCCTCTCTACTGCTCTGGGAGGAGGAAGAGAAGGAGGAAGAGGAGGAGGAGGAGGGGGAGGAAGAGGAGAAAGGCGCAGGGGTGGGAGCTGTTGCCGAAGCTGCCACAGTAAAAGTTCTCCCCCCTCCCCCTTTCCCCTCCTCTCACGGCCCCAAGGAAGGTTGAAGCTGCCACCGCCTGCAGTCGGTGACCGCGCGACTCGGCGCCCGCCCGCGGTAAAGCGCTCGGCCTGGCAGGCCCGGGCCCGGGGGAGGGCGGGGGAGGGGGAGGGGGCGGCGCGCGGGGGGGAGCGCGCGGCGGTAACGGCCTGACCCTGGGGGGAGCGAGCCATGGCGGGGCGGGGGTCGGCCCGGGGACCGACCCGCCGAGGCCGCAGGGAACGGAGGGGCTGGCTGGAGGACGGGAGGAAGCAGGGCGCGGATGGTGGGTTGGGGGGTTGAGAACGGATAATGACGGGGGTGGCAGAGGAGAGAAGCCGGCCTCCAAGGCGTGAGGGGGGTGTCAGAGGTAGAGAGAGAGGTGGGATGCTCGCGTGCGGAGGCCGCAAGGGTGCTGGGCGAGGGTGTAAGAGGCCGGGGAGACACCAGGTCTCTGTCCACCGTGCCTGGTGCAGTGCTTTATGTACCGCAGGCCTCAAGTCACTGGTGGTGCCCGAGTGTGCTCTTTGGTAGAAGGGAAGGGCAGGGGTTGGAGAAAAAGGGAATGCTTGCGAGAAACATAGTGGGAGTGTGAAAGGGGGGAGAGAGGCCGGAGGGAAGATGCCGGATAGGTGGAGGAATGCAGGGGGTGGCTGTGGAGGAGTCTTGAGGATACTGGGGGGTGTTCATTGTGCAGATACCTTAGGTATTTCATTATGGAAAGAACTGAAGCGTTTCCAAGGCAAGGAAAGAAGGAATATAGGAGTTTCCGCGAATAGAAAGGAGAGCGTTTGAAGCAAGAAGGAGTGCTAAATGTTAGAAAAGATGCAGGGAATGCATAATAAAATAGACGTGGCATAATTAATAAATGCTGGCCCAAGGACTAAAGAGTTATTTCAGATGGGCCAGGATGGCCTAGTTCCGGACCTGTTTGGGCTCTTCAGTAGATGACATCTGGTAAGTGTGGTTCCTGGCTGTGGTTGGGGTCACTGAGAATTATAGTTCGGTCTGAGACATTTTGGTCCTGCACCAGTGAATATGAAAACCTCTGAAACGGACCTTGAGAAAGAGCCTGGCCTATGGGAATTCTTGAGGCATGGAGTTTACATTTTTAGCGAATTTGAAGTATTGTCACATCAGAGACTGGATGAACACTATCCTAGCAAATGCTGTAATAGAAATTACTTGACTTGGCGGTTTTCTTCTTCACTGCCCAGCTTTATTTGGTCCAGTGGAGCTTGTGCCTTATTATTCAGCCTGGATTGCAGTACATAAGATTATAATTGATGGTGCGGGGAGTCCGTTTATAGTGGCCCTTTGGAAGTTCCATTTGTTGCTCAAATGTGTCTGGTATACTGGATTGGTATCTCATACCTCTGGGGATGGTGGGAGATCTTTTGCCATTCACACATAGTTCCTGTTGTACTCTCACTAAGGCATGGTGGTATTGAAGAAAACAAATCTGCCAGCAAAATGTGGGCATGCAGACTAGAGGATCTAGAATATATGTTTTGGTCTTAGGTTGTTAGTTCAGATCTCTGTTATCATGAGGGCTAAAGGAACCTGAAGAGACTGGATACTTCTAGAGCCAGGCTGGAGGGACAATTAGAATCTCTATGTCAGGAAATGAATCAGGCTCTCTCTGTTGGATTTGCTGAGCCCACACTAGACCTGATTTCCAAGAGGGAACTCTGGGCAAGAACCATGCTCTTAAAGTTTACCTGAATATTATTCACCTTTTGTTTTGAGAGAAATTATATGCACATTATGTTGAAAAGAGGATAGTAAGCATGTTACCTGTGAATTTATTTTTATTTATTTTTTAAATGTAAGTCTAAGTCAGGAGATTAATGGGGAAGATGGAAAGGGAAAAATCAGTCATGCATTCCTTTAGCAAAAATTTTTAAGGAATTAAGCTAATTTAGGATTAGATTGGAGAGAGACTTTCATTACAAATTTTCTTATAGAAAAATCCAGGATCATTATTTTAAATATTAGGAAACGTTTCAGTTTATTTGGAGTTACTCACCTTTTAAAAGGACTTCCTTGTGTTACATAGTATGAGGTAACTATTTTTACTGTACTATGAGAGGATCAGTTTTTCTTCCCTTCTTATACTGTGTATTATATTTTTAATTGTAATTATGATGCACTTAAATATAGTATGTTAGGTTTTTTGTCTTACATTATGAAATAATGTCTCATAAAAATTGTTCTTAGGGGACTTAGAATGAAAAGCAATAGCCCAGTCTTGCCTGTCCATTGTAGTTCTGTTTTCCAGAGGCTACTACTTCCAAGCCTAAGTTTTAAGTTCTTTTCATACTTTTCTCCAGGTCTCTGTGTAATGGGCATATACCATTTTTTTTGATTTATCAAAATGACATTATCAAGGAGTCATGCTTCAATGAATGAAAGGATTTTTTTCCCCCGGTGTGTGGGGGGAGGTGAGTACTGGGAAATGAAGCTGTACCACTGAGCTATATACCCAGCTCTTTGGGGTCTTGCTAAGTTGTCCAGGCTGACCTTGGAACTTGTGATCATCCTACCTTAGTCTCCAGAGTAGCTGGGATTATAAGTGTACACCACTGAGTCTGGCAATGAATGAAAAGGATTTGTTATTGATATTATCTCCCTTTTCCTTCTCCTTTTTCATCTTTATAGTTGTTATTTTAGTTCTTTTATTTGATGTCTTATATCTTTAAATAATATGCTTAAGCTTCATTTTAGAGTCCAACAATTTAAGGCTGTATGTCTTCACTTCCCATTGTGTTAGATTAGGATTTAGACTAGCAGGACATGAAGTTGAGAGAAGCATTTAGAATTAGGCTGAAAATACTGGGTGAGATAATAAAGGGAAATTTGGATGGACCTTTAAGGAAAACTGCCTTGGAGAAAAGAGTATCTTTGAAGCATTAGATATACTGGTTAGGGGTGAGGAGGAGTTGCTTGACAATGAAAATTATTCATCTTGGAATTAGTTACCAGGTTGCAGTATTCTTTGATAGTCTTCTGGAGAATTTCAGTGCATGAAGTCTGGAAGATTATTGAAATGACCACTGAATGTTCTTCCTAGGCTTCTATGGCTTTTTTTTTTTTTTTTGGTGGTGGTGGTTGTTCTGGGGATTGAACCCAGGGTTGCTTTACTACTGAGTTACATCCCCAGCTCTTTTTTATTTTTTATTTTTCAAAACCGGGTTTCACTAAGTTGTTGAGAATCTTGCTAAATTGCTGAGTTTAGCCTCAAACCTGAGATCCTTTTTCTTCAGCCTTCTGAATTGCTGGGATTATAGGCATGAATTACAGGGCATGATTTGTATGGCAATTCTTCCTTTTTCTTTTTCTTTTTTTTTTCTCTCTCCCTCCCTCCCTCTCTCTCTTTTTTCTTGTGCTGGGGCTTGAACCTAGGGCCTCATGTATATGAGGTGAATGGCCTACCACTGAGCTACATCTCCTGTACTTTTTAAATTTTATTTTGCAACAGAATCTTGCTAAGTTGCCCAGACTTGCCTCAGACTTTGGATCTGCCTCAATCTCAAGTAACTGGGATTACAGATGTGCACTATTGCACCCTGATTGATTCCTGCTTTTAGGAAGGAATGGATTGGTGTGGAGAGAGTGTGTTTATGTGTGTGTGTTTGGGGTGTGTGTGTAAGGAGAGAGGACTAGAGAAATGTGATAAGGGCAAAAAATGAGGGATAGGGATTCTGGAAGTAATAATTTGGGAGGATGCTGGGCATTTTGATATAATTGATGTGCAGGAGATTTACTTTATGATGGTGAAACTGGTAGTTAAAGAAATGAGCATATTTCAGCCACTAATGCAGTGGGATTGTAGTGGAAAAACTCTGCTGCTTGTAGAGTCATAAAGTATTAGTGTTTTTGAAAATTTGTATATGAGGCCCAGGCCAGTGAGATGGATATAGGGAAAACAGAAAGATAATGCTCCACTTCTTTTAGGAAGTCTTGTTTAAGTAACTGCACCTTTTGAAAGGATTCCTTATTATTTATTTAACCACCAAGCTACATCCCCCAGCTTTTTTCTATTTATTTTGTGACTGAGTCTCACTAAGTTGCTTTGGCTGACCTTGAATTTGTTATCTTCCTGCCTCGGCCTCTGGAGTCCCTGGGATTACAGATGCATTGGGAATTACTGGTGGGAGCCACTTTGCCTTGTGTTCTTATTCTTAATAAAAATGGCATTCATATGTAGATTTTTACTGTTAAATTTTGTATTTGCTTATGGGAATTATCCTCTTTGTTTTGCAAGTAACCTGCTCTAGGGCTGAGACTAATCTCTGGGGGAACTCTACAGCTTGATTCTTAAGTGTTTAATAAATAACCTGTTGAATGACTGCTAGAAAGTAGTGTTCACTGTTACTGATAATAGTTGGACTGTATGAAATTACTGAGTACTATGGGAATATTGTGGACAAAAGTGTGTGTGTGTTTGAGAGAGTGAGGACAGAGGGGTATTTGATTGGAGGGTTGCTAGCTTAAGGGGAAAAGACAGAATGGAATAGAATCAAACTGTAATAATCCTGCAAGTACATCAAATGGATAGAATCAAAAAGTCTTTTCTAACATAAGGCTTATTTAATCTGAGGTAAATCTGGTCTGGAGTGGGCACTGATTTAATTTGGGCTTTATCTCTAGCTTTTTAAGAATCAGCCTAATTTAATTCATTTTTAGGATAATAAAAAAAATTAGATGCTGGGTGCGGTGGTGTACTCCTATAATCCTAACTACTTGAGGCAGGAGGCTTGCAAGTTCAAGGCCAAACTTGGTTATTTAGTGAGACCCTGGCTCCAAAGGGGTGAAATGGTTGGGGGTGCAGCTCAGTGGTACAACACTAGCTTAGCATGTGTGTCCCTGGGTTTGGTCCCCAGTATTGAAAAAAAAAGTTAGATTTATTTTTTTTTTACTCAAGGAATTTATAATATTTACATTATTTTAAGAGAAAAAAGCAGTTGTAAAGTAATTTACTAACAGTGTATGATTTTAGAAAAATTAAAAAAAATATATCTCCAGGTGAGATTTTTGTATTTTGATAATCATTTTCAATAGTAGTGTTCAGAATTTTTTTTTTAAATAATCTTTGAGCCTCTAGTGCTAATTTATACAATTTAACTATTTATTGAATACCTATTGGAGAAGGGGACTAATAAAGGTGAGTAAAACATTGTCCCTATTCTTCAAGAATTTATAATTCCTCCAAGATGGCACATTTATAAATAATACAAATTATACTGTTATTCTGAATAGTGTCATTGTTGATGATTTTTTTTTACTTTAAAAGATTTTATTTTTAGCTGGGTATGGTGGTGCACACCTGTAATCCCAGCTACTGTGGAGGCTGAGGCAGGAGAATTGAAAGTTTAAGGCCTAGTGAGACCTTGTCTCAAAAAAAAAAAAAAAAAAATTGAATTTTTTAAGAAATGCTGAAGATCAGTCAGTATCAAATAGAGTAAGTGAAGAGAAGTTTTACTTTAAATTCAGTTAGTTAAAAAAAAAAAAAAAGGAACGATTTCTTGGTTGACTAAGAAACTGATTTTTAGAAAATACTCCCGAAGAGGAAGCTGGAAATATTTTGAGCAGTGGTGATGACTTCATATTAGTTAGGCACTAGATAAATGTTGAGTGTATCCGATGGTTGGGTGGATGGAGTAAATAAATGAATAAATGATAGACTCCCAAGGTATCTTATTTTAAAGAGGACCATGATAATTTGAACTATATAAATAAGTTCTAGGTGCATTCATTAACAATTTCATTACCTTGAGCAAGATACTTCATGATTTAAGTTCACAAATGAGTTTTACAGACACTAAGTGCTGTAGGAGTTCAGAGAATGGAGACATGAATATTTGCTAAGGTTTGGGGAAAGAATTTAAGTGAACCAAACTTTAGCTATATACTTGAAAGAATTCCATAGGGATCTCAGAGGGGAACTAAATGGCTCCAAATTTCTCTTGCAGCCCTAGAATGAACCTAGAGTCTAGATCTATTTTTGTCTGAGTACTTTATGCCTGTTTCACTTTAGTTACTCCTTCTGGTTTGTTTCTTTTCAAATTCGGGATTGTTGGGTAGATGTTGAGCCCCCTGCAATAACTATGGGGTCTGTTTCCATCTATGTCCAGTGTAACTTTTAGTTTGTCCTATTCTGCGACTGTACCCTGTAAATTACTTAGTCTCTGTGAGTGAAAAGCATGAGTCAACTTGGCCCTGTTATCCTGGCATTTTCCTGCACACTTTTCTCAAAGCTGCTTTCTGAATTACGGAATAGAACAGACTGAACTGAGGGCATGTATCCAGTGGACACATGATTTTTTGAATAAGTGAGTGAATGAGAAGGTATGTGAGATAATTTAGAAGGTCTGCATTATCCGTATGTTTGCTGTATCCGTTTCATTTATTCATAACTTGACATTTCCTTCGCAGGATTTAATGGGGCTCATAAAAATATGCGTTGGAAATGCATTAAAATAATTTGAGAAGGTCTAGTTGAAGAAAAAAATTGCAGAAGGCAAAATCTGTCTAAAGAATGTATAGGATTGTTATAATTAGAAGCATACTCAAAAAAAAAAAAAAAAAAAAAAGATTACCAGGTGTGGTGGTGCATGCTGGTCATCCCAGCTACATGGGAGGCCGAGGCAGGAGCATCATAAGTTCAAGGCCACTTAGCAAGACTCTGTCTCAAAATGGGGGAGAAAAAGGAGACTGGTGGTTTAGCTTAGTGGTAGAGTGCTTGCCTGGTATTCTTAGGGCCCTGAGGTTCAATCATCAGTAAAGACGGGTATGTTTCAAGGAAAGCTTGAGAATATGGAGGGTAAAGAGGATTATTTGAAAGGGCTATTTTGAGGAGGAAGATGGTAAGGCTGTTTGAAGGATATGAATAAATAGAAATTTGGAATATTATAGAAATTATGTGATTTATAATTAAGAATTTCAGAAAATAAGGGGATGAGTTTTCTTTATCAGATAGTACATATTATATATTGGGATGAGTTTTCTTAACACATGAAACATGTTGGTCATATGAAAAAGCATTTTGCATAAATTTTTATACAATCATCACAAGTGTATCATAAGAATACACTGATTCTCAGTTTTATCATCAGGAAATTGGTAATGCCAAATATTACTAAAGCTGTTTTTTTTTTTGCGGGGTGGGTGGGTGCTGGGGATCAAACTCAGGTCCTTGAACACACTAGGCTCTATTATTGAGCTACATTCTCATCCTCCCAATGTTTAAGTTAAAGGGTAGAAAATGCATTTGACTAGGTGAGGAACCTGGGACTGCATTTTAATGGCATAGAATTGGATTTTTAGCTAGACTTTGAAGGGATAGGTAGATCTGACTGGTAAAGGTTATTAAAAGAGAGCATTACAACCTTAGGGATTATTAGCATAAATAAAACCTTGGGTATTAAAAGCCTAGGATCTAAAGAGAAATGGTTAAGTTTTTTTTTTTTTTTAAACTATGATCCACAGTAAGAAAAACAAGCCACATCTTCACTTAAAAAAATACATGTTTGTGTGTATGTATAAAACAGAAATTTCAGGAGCTGGGATTGTGGCTCAGTGGTAAAGTGCTTGCCTAGCATATGTGAGGCACTGGGTTCAATTCTCAGCACCACATACAAATAAACAGACAAAATAAAAAATTTCATCAACAACTAATACAAATATTTAAAAATCCCAGAAATTTCATATAATAAACTGTTCTTAATACTATCCTTAATAGAATAACTATCCTTACCATATTGGATGATTGGATGTGCTTGGATGATATTTATTCTTTTTTTTTTTTTGGTACTGGGATTGAACCCAGGGTTGCTTAACCACTGAGCCATATCCCCAGCCCATTTTTGTATCTTATTTAGAGACAGGGTCTTGTGGGGGATGACAGGCCTGTGCCACTGTGCCCAGCTGGATGATATTTATTATTATTTTTTTTAAAAAAGGAAAACAGAGCTGGCTGCAGGGTGGGGTTGGCATTACCTATTAAACTGATTTCATGATCAACTGAACAATTCATCACAACCTGTAATTTGGAACATAGAATTCATGAATAGGACACAGTATGATAGAAAGTAAAAAGAGTCAGTTGGTGTTGGGTAGAAAATGGATGACCTTGAAAGCTAAACCAAGTAGTTTGTATTTGATATGACATGGTGTTGTGCTTAGTAAGCAAACAGAAGCTGGGTTTGAGTCTTAGACCTTCTATTTACACAGTCTATGATTGTAGAGAATTACTTCCTTTCTGATTCTCAGTTTTATCATCAGGAAATTGGTAATCATTATACCTTCCTGTGAGGGGTTGTTGTGAGGATTTGAGGATTAAAGTATGTTAACAAAGGATTAAAGTATGTTAACATGTATCATTAATGTATGGCTATTGAGCATTTTTAAGTAGAGAATTGAGCCAAGTACTATATATTGAACCCAGGGCTTTGCATATGCTAGGCAGGTAATATGCTAGATTATAGCACTGAACTATACCCCTAGCCCCAGAAAACATAATCTCACTATAGCTATACCATAAAGAATTGGGGCCACTATGGTAGTAAAGTAAGTTTGGAGATAAGAAGACCAATTAGGTTACTAGAGAAACTAAGAAGGGCTTGAATTAACAGTAGGATTAGAAATGAGGGGATGGGATGGGATTGGAGGTAGGACTGGAGGACTGGAAAAATGACTGTAAATTTATACTTGTGGAAAAATTCAAATGGCAATAGCTGAAATTGAATTGCATTTTAGGGTAGTTTATTGGAGTACAGTAGATTAGATAGTATAGTTTCTTTTATGTAATAGGTGCTTAATTATTTGTTGAATGATTAAATATGGGAATTGTAAAGAATTGAGAGTTGAGACAGTGATGTATGGATATAAGACGGAGGGGTTAGATTCTAGGGTGTTTTCAGTGGACTGCCAGGATGTACTTATATGGAATATTTTTGTACCCTTGCTGTGTTCAAGTTTTCATGGTAGGCAATGTGCAGAATACATATTTTTATATGACATAGTCCATGTTCTTCAGGGAGTTATCTGGGGACAAAATGGGGGTAATGACATAAATATAGCAACTTTGATCAGATTTGGGTTTGTGGAGAAACTGGGGTGTAGCTTAGACCTTGCAGGGTAAATAGAATTGTAGTAGACAAGATGGTGAGAGTTGGCATTCTAAGAAGAGATATGAGTGACACAAAGATTCTGGGTGTGTTTAGGGGTTGACAGTTTAAATTAGTTATACTTTAGGGTTCATTTTGAAGAATGGAGGGAAATCAAGCTGGGAAGTGGATGGAAGGCCTCAAAATCCGGGCTTAATTGGTTTTTAAAATTTATTTATTGAGATATGACACATACTAAGGGTACAGGTAAATGAGTTTTTGTTAGGTGTACATTTATATACCCACTACCCAGCTTAATACAGAGAATAAATAGAGAATATATAATAGAGAGAATATATCTCAGAAGGCTACCTTATGTATCTCCTCCAAGTTGATGTTTCCTATAACCCACAGTAACTATTGTGATTTCTAAATCATAACAGAGTAATGCTGTGCTTTTGAACTTCATATAAGTGGAATCATACTTTTCTGTGTCAGTTTCTTTTGCTTGACATTATTCTGTGAGGTTGATCATGTTGCATATAGTTATAGTTCATTCTTTTTCATTACTTCTTGAGATTCCATTATGTGAATGTACCACAATGTAATTATCCATTCCATGACTGTTGGACAATTGAGTAGTTTCCATTTTGGGGATGTCTAAAGAGTTTTAACTTGACTCAGGTGGTATTGGGAAACTATTGATGACTTGAGTGGGGAAATGAGGGAGCTTAAGAATGCTATCTGGTGACATTTTCTTTTTTGTAATGAGGAGAGCATGGTAACTGGGAGACAAGAAGGCTACAGCAAGAGTGTGAAATATTGAGGATCCCAGTTGGGAATGATGGTAATGGAAATAAAAGGAAAGGGATAGATAGATATGAGATACCTGAAAGAGCTAGGTCTGGTGGCACATGTCTGTAATGCCAGCAACTTGGGAGACTTAGGCGGGAGGATCACTAGTTGGAGGCCAGCCTGTGTAATCTAGTGAGACCCCCATCTCAAGATAAAAAATAAAAGGACTGGGGATGTAGGTCAGTGATGGTTTGAATACCTACTACTAGGAAAAAACCAAACCAAACCAAACAAATACTTCAAAATACCTCAAAGAAAGAATTGGGGGGGTTGGGGTTGAGGCTCAGTGGTAGAGCGCTTGCCTGGTATGTGTGAGGCACTGGGTTTGAGCCTACCTATTCACCACATAAAAATAAATAAAATAAAAGTATTGTGTCCATCTACAACTAAAAATATTTAAAATATTTATAAAAATTGAGGAATGATGGTGGAATGAGTTAGACATCATTACCCTAAGTACATGTATAAAGATATGAATGGTGTGAAAATACTTTGTGTGCGTGGCTTAAAAAATTGTGCTCTAAATGTGTAATATGAAATGAATTATATTCTGCTATCATGTATAACAAATTAGAATAAATAAATAATTTAATAAAAAGCGAATTGAAAGGGACTTTTGAGAAACAGTAGAGAAAAAGAAAATGGAAGCTCTAGGGCTTATAACCTGGGTGACTGAGAATTTTGATGCCATTAACAGAAATTAATTTGATTAGTTAGAACTATTTTGGTATTTTAAGACACATTGATCAGTGTGTAAGGTACCAATGGAAATATCCATGGGGGAGTTATCTAGCTAGAGTTAAAAATACTGGATTGAAACTGAGGAAAGAGGTTCAGTAGAGATTTGGGAATATGTACAGAGAGTGATAATTGAAGCTACTAATTCTGGATTTGGTAGGGCAGTGATGGTTATGAAATTATTTGGACTGATAATTAAAGTGTTAATTGGAACAAGTAGTTGAATCTAGCTAAAAAGAAGTCATATATTAAATTCCTCAGGAATATATGTAGATTGTAGCAGAGGGTGATGGTTTAAAGCTCATTTAGGGGGCCTAGGGGAAGATATCCATATGGAGAACAAAAATGTAGATGCATTGGTGAGGAATGAGACCCCGAAGTGGAGGGAAATAGAGAAAGTTCCAGAACAAAACTTGTGAAAGTGCCCACAATTTAAACTTAAGAAGAGAAACAGTAGTCTTTTGAGACAGAAGCAGAAAGCAGAGAGATCAGAGTGTAATGATACACTAAGAATCATTTGCAAGAGTGTGTACAGAGTAGAATCATGTGCCTATACAAACCAAGGTGGTAGTCCACGTCTCATTGTCAGAGGATAAAGACTTAGATAGTGGCTCATAGGATATGTTACATAGAATTTTTTCTACTTCTCTTTCTTTTTCCCTTTGTGGTCTTCAAGAGAGCAATTCACAGACCAAGATGGAGGCTTACTGGTAGAGTGGATTGGAAGAATAGAAAGCAATGAATGTAGGAATTGTATTAACAAGTTTAGTTTGGAAAGGAAGAACAACTTTTCTAAAACTGGAGGCAAGAAGTAACAGATGGATGAAGATAGAGCATTTTAAAAGTTGTAAAGAGGATTACAGGTGGAGAAGGTGTGATTTAAGGGAATTTTGTGGAAGGAATTGATTATTTGATAGGATTAAGGATTTAAATATGAAATTGATTTAGATTAGTTAAGGAAATGGAGAGTTGTATTTAGAATTAATCTGTTGTGGGAGATTTCATGGCTTTCTGGAGGTGTTTAAGACCCAGTGTGTGGGTGTGGAGAAGACAGATGATGAGGATAGTCTGTCTCTGGGGAGATGCATAGTGAGTATAATGGAAGGTCATGATATTCTGTAGAGGACAGTACTGAAATGGCTGAGGGACAGTTTTAAATTATGTAGGAAACAAGTGAGCTAAATGATGGTAAAGAGTATGTGTATAAGTAGAATATATGTGGTTGTGTTTAAAAAGAACGGGGGTCTCAATTGGTGGCCTGTTTTTCAGTATGTACATGTGGCTAGCTGAAGTGCAGATGCTGGTTTTAGGAGCTGAGGAAGGCCAGAGTGTAGAAAGTTTTTTTATCCTCATTGTTGAGGTCATTGAGAATAATGACTGAATATGGGACAGAATGGGATTGAAATTATTGGGGAAAAGAGTACTCTGAAGTTTGATAGATGTTAATAGTTTAAGTGAATAAGATGGACTGCAAACCAATTTTTTAGTGATAGAGTAACAGTGGGAATGACCTTGAGGAGCCCAAAGCAGTAAGACTTTTTATCAAGCTGAAGGAATAGGAGAGTGATAGAGCTAAGACATGAAAGGAACAGGTTTTCCAGAAAAAAATCAAGCTTGAGACGAAAGGAAATGGTCACAACAATCCACCTAAGAGATGATAAAAATCCAAGTTGTTTTGTGGCTCAGGGATTGAGGGAAATAGATGGATTTGTTTGTTATATTCATCATCATTTCTGTCAATTCTTTTATTTAGAGCATAGATGATATTTTGCAGAAGCATAACTACTCATTTGTAATATGTTGATATAAATTCAGTGTGTGCATTTTTTTAATATTTACTTTTTTTAGTTATAGGTGGATCCATATCTTTATTTTTACGTGGTGCTGAGGATCGAACTCAGTGCCTCATGAGTGCTAGGTGAGCGCTCTACCTCTAAGCCACAATCCCAGCCCCAGTGTATGTATTTCTTTTTTCAGCAATGGGGATTGAACTCAGGGAAGTCTTACTGATCTGCGTTCCCAGCTCTTTGTACATTTTAAGATAGGATCTTGCTAATTTGGCCAGGCTGCCCTCAAACTTGTGATTCTCTTTCCTTAGCCTCCCGAGTAGCTGGGATTGCAGACATGTGTCACTGTGTCTGGACTTTTTATTATTTTAAATCTTGAGCATTCTAATCTTAGGGGTTGAATCCTTTGTCATCTTCCATATACTTACCTTCATTGATGATATTTGAAACTTAGACCAGGCCTCTTATTTTTTGGTTTATGTCTCTGCTTCTGAACTGTAATTTGTCCATTTGTGTAGTAGTGTTCATTTTTGTCAGTCTTTTGCCTTCTGTCGCCTTTTCCCTTGTATTACCAAAGACTTGACTCTCAAGTAGGTGACTAAATGTGCCTTAGTGTGGTCCCAGCAACTGGCATACATTTATTTATTTATTTGTTTATAGTACTGAGGATTGAACCCAGGGGTATTCTATCATTGAATTATATCCTCAGCTTTTTTTTCTATTTTATTCTGAGACAGTCTTGCTAATTGCACAGACTGGCCTTGAATTTAAAAATCCTCCTGAATTGCTAATCTTCCTGCCTCAGCTTCCTAAACTGGAATTACAGGCATGCACCACTATGCGTGGTGCAACTGACATTTAAAAAAAAAATTTTTTTTATTATTAGTTGTTCAAAAACAACTGACATTTTTAAACCATTAAGTGATCAATGCTATATGCTCCAAATATGATTTACATTTTATATTCCTCACGTGATTAACTCTTTCATCCTTTGAGTAAAGAATACTTTTCCTGATCTTCCCTTTTCAGGTCAGAGCTTTTGATATTCATGTTTCAGAGAGAGAACATATGTAAGGCAAAAACATGAAGTGGCAATGAGAAAAATATGACAAGGCACAGAGTATTGGTGTTTCATCCTAGTGTAGCTTTAGTTCCAGCATCCTGACTGCTGGCATTCATCATTATTTTTTTTTTCCCTTAACTTCTTCATCTGGTCACTCATCAAATTTAATAAGGAAGACTTCGAGTTTGAAGGTCTAAGAAAGCCTGAGGATGTTACATCTCAAGATTTTTTTTTTTTTTTTTTTTTTGGGTGCTGAGAATGCAACCCAGCCTAGCATGTGCTAGGCAAGCACTTTTTACAACTGAGTTACATCCCTAGCTCTCAACTCAAAACTTGGCTTAACATACAACAACCTTGCCTGAAGTGATCTAGAATTATTTCCAGGACCTGCCTCAGCCATACTTGAGCCTTGTGGAGTTGGGTGTGTTCTGAGTATTTGGGTGGATTGTGTGGGTTAGGATAGTGATGGATATCTTAAGGTCTTGGGAGGGGTTATTTTAGAAATGGAGAGTTGTTTTAAATAATAACTATTTAAGTTTGACATAGATAATTGACTTCGTAAGATAGGGTTTGGATGCTTGAGCATCTAGGTTGGATGTTTTCCTTGCCAATTTGAGAAGAGCCAATATACAAGGCATTAGAATGAAATACACACTTGGTGTTGTGCAGAGTCCTTGTAATATGTGTGTTTGTCAAAATGTATGCACTTGTATGTGTAGATACCCATAATAAGAATTTGTTCATTCGATTAGGTTATATAATTAGTATTTAGGGAAATGGGCCTGGTAGTCTTTAAGTTATGAGTGATTCAAATGAATTGTTAGAAAGTATTTGGAAAGATTTTAGTCAAGTTATTGGGATATGCTTAGGAAATGGATTTTTCAGTGACTAGCGGCCGCTCTGGAATAGTTTCACTAAATTTGAGGGCATCTTGGGGCAAATTTGTGTGTTAAGTTGTAAAGTGTTTGCTTTGAAGGAATGAAGGAACAGATGAGAAAAATGCAGTTTGGAAGTTATGTATGAATTGATTTGGTAGGAGCTGATAAAAATAAAAGTTTTATTTAAGAGACTTTTGAATAGCCAAGTTGTGGAAGAAATTTATGAAGCTTGTTAGTATTAGAAAAGTAAATTTCTAAAGAGTAAAATGGAACGATGTTTCAGGGAAAAATTCTTTAGGGAAAAATACAGCTTTTAGGTTAAAAACAGGTCACGGATAACTAGGATGAAAAATTAAGATATGGAGAAGGAAGCGTAAGAGGAAGGATTATGGAAGACATTACTGAAAGATTTTTTTATTGTAAGCCTATGTTACTACAGGGCTGTGTTCTTGGGTGTTGTGTTGGATAGTACTTTTGATGACTGGTTTTGTAAGGAAAGGGGCCATGGTTTGTAGGGGTGCGGATTTTTACCTAGGATCATTAAGCGTCTTTATTTATTAAAAAACCCAGGAAGTAGGAATTCCGGTTCGGTGGGCTTTTGGAGCGGGCCGGATTGGATCAGATGCTTAGGCTGGACTTCCCTGGCGCTCCGCTGGGTTGCGGGCGGAGCTGCAGCACAGAGCTCTGCGGCTGTGGGCCCGAGCTCAGCCGAGCGGAGCCAGGTGGAGCCGAGCCCAGCCGAGCCAGGCCCAGTGGCGCTAGTGGGCCGCTGGGACCCGCGCGCGCTTGGGGTTCCTCGGGGGCGCTCCATTAAGTGAGCAGGCCCTTGGTCAGGGCAGCCTGGGTCAGGGGAGGGTCTTTTGCTGAGTGTTCAAACAGACCTCCGCACGCGGCTCCCACGGCTTCCTTTTGTTGTGTTTGGGAGTGTGTGTGCGCGCAGGCGTGCGCCTGTGCCGGGAGGCGGTGGCGGAGTGCTGAGAGGTTGGCGCTGAGAGGCCGGCGCTTTTCGCTTTTCTGCGCGGCTGCTGGCGTGCCTGGGCCTTGGCTGACGGTGGGGCCCCGCGGCCGCTGGACACTGAGTCTTCCGGGTTGGCCTTGCAGCCCGCCGTGAGATGGGGAAGTTTGTGATTGCTCCTCAATGGCTAACAAGTGTCTGCCTGGTAGCTGGGCTGCCGAAGGCTAATGGACTCCTTCCTCTCCCCACCAACTCTGTTCTTGCAAATCTTCTATTGGACTGAGTTGTGTGTACAGTTTTAGGGTCTGTGAAAAGATCAGGCTGGTAACTTGGTCTACTAGACAAGTAGTTTTCTACTTGGAATCAAGAGCAAAAAATGTATTCTTCTGTCCTTATATTGGCTGAGCTAGTAAAACCTCTAAGTCTGGTGGTAGGAACTAAGGCCGTTCCAGAATTAGGCTGTGGGGCAAATTTTGCTCTCCAGACTTTGTCAAGCACTTTTACAGTGCCGAGAAAGAAATACTTACATAGTAGACGAAAAGCTAAAGTTAGGAAATACAAAGTTGAAGCTCTTCTCCACTCCATAGCTTGAATTTAAAGGAGGCTTTTTGTCTTACATACTAATTATGACTTTTTCTGTTCACATATAGAATTTTGCAAAACAAGTATGGTGTGATTTGAAAGAAAAGCTCTCTTATTAATTTTATGAGGAAAATTGTAAAGGCACCACAGAATTTTGAAATTTCAAGTATGTTAAATATTGCTATAAATAAAATCCTATTCAGAGTTTTTGATTTAATAAATCTAAAAATATTTTTGCAGTTGTCCTTTGGGTGTAGGAGGTAGTCCTGGGTTTCTCTGTGGGCAGATTTTCAGTATTGTCAGCATGATATGGGTGTAGAACCTTAACCTGAGTGAATAATTTGCTTGAGATTACCAGTCTGTTTTGCAGCTGGGAATAGACTCTGGGTCTCTTATTCCCAGTCTGGTGACCTATCCAAGAATAGACTAATGAAACTGGGTATTTGCCTGTTTGGAGGAAAATATGACCAAATTGGTTTTATAGTGTGTATTTAAATAAGCTAAAAAGTGAACTTGGGAACCTTCAATTTTGTTTAAGTACTTAAGTTTAACTGTAATTCTCTGTGCTGGATTGTTGTCCTTTCTTTTTTCGTAACTTTTTTTTTTTTTTTTTTAGTTGTAGATGGACACAATACCTTTATTTCATTTATTTATTTTTATGTGGAGCTGAGGATCCAGCCTAGGGCTTCACATGTGTGAGGCCAGCGCTCCACCACTGAGCCACAACCCCAGCCCTGTTGGCCGTTTCTTTACAAGCATAAAGGACTTGAGAATATTCCTCAGTGTTACTTTAAATGGGATTTGTACCATATTTATGTTTGATTAAAATAGATGCTTATGGTATTCAAATTTTTTTTTTAGATGTTGATGGACCTTTATTTTATTCATTTATTTATATGTGGTGCTGAAAATTGAACCCAATGCCTCACATATGCTAGGCAAGTGCTGTACCACTGAGCCACAACCCCAGCCCGCTATGGCATTTAACTGTGGGTGGATGTTTTTCACGTGGATAATCACATTAATTAGAGAATAGCAAGTGACTTGACTGTTTAGCCTCCTTGAAAAATGCTAGGTAGAAGAGGAATTATGTCAACTTTATTAATCTCTATTTAAAACCTTTATTTTTTATTGAGGATGCTCAACAGCATACAGATAGAGTAACTGAGAATTTACTCCACAGCTTTGTGGGCTGTTTCTCTCATTAGTACATTGGCCTCACACAACATTTGGTTAAGGTTTATTAAGTTGGCCTCCTACAAAAGAGTACCTTGTCTTTTTATAGTATCTGACATGCAGTTGGACCTTTTTGTTTTGATAGAAAATCATTCCCAGTGCTTTTCTTCCTATATCACAAAATAAAACAATCTTTCTTCATTTTTCCCATCTTCAGAAAGCTCTAGAGTATTTTAATCTAATATAATGGTTCTCAAACCAGAGATGATTTTGACAGTATCTGGATACATTTTTGGTTTTCTTCCTGGGAGACTGTTTGCTTCTCATTGGTAAATGCTAAACATCCCATGGTGTTTGTGACAGCCTCTACAGAAAAGAAATAATTCTGTGTAAAATGTCGTAGTGCCTTTGTTGAGAAACCCTGATCTAAAATATTGAGAATAACATTCTTCCAAATGATTTAAACCTATGAGAGTTATATAATTGATGTCTATATCGTATGTATTATAAATCTTTTCCTAAAATTGTGGTTAGAATGATCATGGGTCAGAAGTTCTAATGTATATTAGAACATTAGAGCACAGGATTTTGGAGTGGAAAGTATAACTCCTTTGGCTTATAGATGAGGAAACAATTTCATTTTTAAAAAAAAAAATTATTTTTTATTTTTTTGTTCTTAGTTTTTTAAAATTTTTTTTTGTTTTTTGAGGAAACAATTTCAGAAAGATTGTGACTTGCTCAGATAATGAGAACTCAAGTCTTGTTATTTCAATTATTGTGTAGTTTTAATTATTTAATTAAAGTTAATTGTAGTCTTATTACTGAGGGAAAGGTCATTGTATCATTTGTGCTTGATATACCATTAAGTTTAATCAAATTAAAAATTTTAAGTAATTGCACTGAGAAGTATTTTTTTCTCTTTTTGGTACAGGGGATTGAACCAAGGGGTGCTTAAATATTGAGCTATGTCCCTAGTCCTTTTTACTTTTAAATGTGGGGCAGGTTCTCGCTATGTTGCTGAAGGTCTGGTCAAATTGCTGAAGCTGGCCTAGAACTTGGGATTCTTCTGCCTCAGCCTCCCTGGCTGCTGGAATTGCAGGCATGCACCATTATGCCTGGCTCTTTTTAGTGAATTATTCAGATTCACACATATTTGTTGAATTCTTCAGCGTGGGATTAGTAGGCACTGTAAAGATTTTAGTATTTCTTTTTTATTTGCAATACTGGGGATTGAACCTAAGGGTCTTGGCACATGCTAGACAATTGCTCTGCCGCTGAGCCGTATCTCCAGCCCCTATTTATTTATTTAGGTGCTGGGGATTGAACCTAGGCACACTTTATCACTGAACTACATCCATATCCTTTCTTTATTTTCTTATTTTTGAGACAGGATCTGACTGAGTTGCTTAGCATCTTGCTAAGTTGCTGAGGCTGGCCTTGAACTTCCGATCCTCCTGCCTCAGCCTTTCAAGTTGCTGGGATTACAGACGTGCACTGACACACCTGGGTCTAGCCCCCTTTCTAAATTTTAGTTTGAGACAGGGTCTAAGTTGCACAGAATGGCCTCCAATTTGCAACCCTCCTGCCTTAGCCTCTCTGCTTTCTAAGAAAATGTTAGAAAAATTTAAAAAGACCCCAGAGAATTTTGAGATAAAACAGTTTAAAGTTAATTAGAATAACTTAGGCAAAATTTTTGTCGTTGTTGAAAATGATCTTGCTATGTTGGAACTCATGGGCTCAAGTGATCCTCCCACCTCAGCATCCCAAGTAGCCAAGATTATAGGAGTGTATGTACACTCCAGTTTAAGTAAAATTTCTAATGCAAAACCAACTGGAATTATTAAAACATGTTATGGTATCTTGAACATATACATTTGTTCTGTTGTGTGAGGATTACTGTAAGGGTGAATTATTGTACTGATTAAATCTTTCTAATATGGTCCCTTTGGTTAATTTTAGAAAAAGGTTTTGGAGCCTTTATGTGAAATATAATTGGATAAAATAGTACTGATATTTAGATGAAATATTTTCAAATTACCAAAGAAATGTATTGTCAGAGAAAGAAGATCTATGGGGTTCTTTACATATTTAAAACATTTTTTCTGTAGTGCTGCCTTTTTAAAAAATAAGTAAAACAAAGGCAAAAACAATATTATTTGTATTCCTTCTATATTTTCTTATTTTTGTGACAGGATCTGACAGGGCAAACATTTCTTTAAAAGTTATTTAAGGGGCCGAGGCTGTAGCTCAGTGGTAGAGTGTTTGCCTCACAGGTGTGAGGCCCTAGGTTCGATCCTCAGCACCACATAAAAATAAATAAATAATAAATAATGATATTAAAAAAAAAAAGTTATTTAAGAAGCTGGGCACAGTGGCACATGCCTTTAATCCCAGTTGCTCAGGAAGCTGAGGCAGGAAGATCACAAGTTCAAAGCCAGCCTCAGCAAAAGTGAGGGGCTAAGAAACTCAGTGAGACCCTGTCTCTAAATAAAATACAAAATAGGGATGGGGATGTGGCTCAGTGATTGAAGTGCCCCTGGGTTCAATCCTCAGTAACCCCCCCAAAAAAAGTATATAAGAAATTTATAGAATTAAAATGCATGTTGGCAAAATAAAAATGAAACCAAGAATTAATATTCTGATGTGTGTGTGTGTGTGTGTGTATGACTTTTTTTATATTAATCTTTCATTATAGAAAAATTTAAATATAGGAAAAAGAGAATTGGCCTAGTTTCAATAGTTAGTAATTCTTGGCCAGTTTTGTTTCATTTATACTTTTCTATTTTATCCCCTCTCATCCCTCTCCTTCCTGTTTCTTGGCACCCTGTTCTGTTTTGTTTTTAATTTTTTTTTTTTTAGTTGTAGATGGACATGATACCACCTATCTATCTATTTATTTATTACACCACATTCTCAAAAAGAATTCTTTATGTAGTCTGTATATAATCTTTGTTAGATATATAAATTTCAAACATTTTCTCTAAGTCTACAGATTATTTATATCTTAATAAAGTCTTTTGGCATGGAAACATTTTTAATTTTGTTGGAAGTCTGGTTTCTTTTCTTATATGGGGCATGGTTTTGTTGCCAAGTCCAGCAACACTTTGCTTAATGTTCTAAAAGATTTCCTCTGTGTTGTCTTGTACAAATTCTATAGTTTTATGTTTTGCATTTAAATCATGATTCATTTTGAATTAATTTTTGAATATGATTGTGAGGTTTAGTACAAAAGTTTTTATTTTTTATAGTTGTAGATGGACAGCATGCCTTTATTTTATTTGGTTATTTTTTGGTGATGCTGAGGATCAAACCCAGGGCCTCACATGTGCTAGGCAAGCGCTTTAGTACTCAGCCCCAGCCCCAGCCCCAAAAGCCTTTTTTTTTTTTGGCTTGTAGATATCCAGTTGCTCCAGCACTATTTGTTAAAAAAAAAAACCAAAAAAACCCCCCTATCTTTCCTCCATTGAATTGTTTTTTACCTTTTGTCAAAAATCAACGAAACACATTTGTGTTGGATTATTTTTGAATTCTCAGCTCTGTTCTATTGATCTGTCTTGTCTTTCAATCAGGACCATACTTTCTTGACTGTGATGGCTGGTTAGTAATTCTTATTGGGTAGAGCATTCCTCCTACTCATTCTGACTTCTCTGCTTCCTTTGCCTTTTCATATGAATTTTAGAATAATCTTGATTATATTTGTAAAAATATCTTGCTGTGAGTGTATAGGAATTGAATAAGCTTGTAGTTTCATTTGGAATGAATTGTTATAGAGACTTTCAATCAGTGATCACTAGATATTTTTCCATTTACTTAAGATCTTCTATATTATATGGAAACAAATTCCAAACAAGTTCCAGTTTCAGAATTGAATAAATGTAAAGAACATCGAGCTGATGTCCCCTGCAGAATTTGGAGGACTGTTTTGATTAGTTGTTGGTGGGGACAAATCTCCACTTACTTCTTGGTGACCAGAAGTCACAGAATCTTCTGTGTTGATTGTTGTGGTGTGAGAATAGAGTAGAAAAACTTTCCTACAGACAGTTTTGATTTGCATGTCTCTGATGCCTAATGATGTTGAGTATCTTTTCATGTGTTTGGCTACTTGTCTTTGAGAAATATCTGTTCAGATCCTTTACCCATTTTAAAATTAGGTTGTCTTTTAATTGCTGGGTTGTTAAAGACTTCCTTTTATATTCTGGATATTAGGCTTTTATCAGATGTATGATTTGCAAATAATTCTCAGTAGTGTTTTTGAAACTCAATAGTTTAAAAGATGTTTTGTTGTTATAAAAATACATGAGATGATTTACCCTCTTAAACTTAGGTGTACAGTATGGTATTTGCTATAAAAGCACAGTGTTGTAGAACAGCTCCCTTTAGAAACTTTTCATTTTGTATTACTGAAATTTTATATGCAATGGAACAACAAATGCTTATTTTTACCTCTCTTATCCCCTGGCAACCACTATTCTACTTTATGTTTCTGAGTGACTACTTTAGATAACCAGATAACCCATATAAGTATAATCATGATGTATTTGCTTTTTTGTGACCAGTTTATTTCATTAGCATAATGTTCTCAATTCATTCATGTTGAATTTCCCTTTTAAGGTGGAATAATATTTCATTTGTATAGTTGTGTATACAGGACATATATTTACATACTTATACACACACACACATACAGGAACACAGGAACCTTCATAAACTTTCTGTAGTGGCTATACTATTTTTAATTTCCATCAGCAGTGCACAAATTTTCTCCACATGGTCACCAACTTTTTGTTTTTCACTTTTTTGATAATGGGCATCCTAACATATGTGAGGTTCATTGTAGTGGTTTTTGATTTGGATTTCCCTATTGATAAGGGATGTTGAGCATTTTTCATGTCCCTGTTAGCTATTTGTTGTTTTTGGAAAACGTCTATTCGGGTCCTTTCCCCCTTTTTCCCTCTAGGTGCTGTGGCCTGAACCAAAGGCTTCTGACATGCTAAGCACTTGCTTTACCACTGACCTATACCCCCAGCCTTTCCTTTTTTAAATAAGGTTACAGTTTTGTTTGTTTTCTTCTTTGTTGCTATTGAGTTCTTGTATATTTTGGGTATTAGCCTCTTCTAAGATGTATTTACACGTTTTCCAGTATTCTGTAGGTTATTTTTTTAGTCTGTTGATAATTTTCTGTGCTCTCCAGAAGACTTTTAGTTTGATGTAGTTCCCACTAGTCTGTTTTTGCCTTTGTTGCCATATCCAAGAAATCATTCTGTTATGAAGCTTTTCTCATTATTATTTTCTAGATTTACAGTTGCAGCTTTTATATTTAAGGTGTGTGTGTGTGTGTGTGTGTGTGTGTGTGTTTGGGTCCTGCTTATTGAATCTAAGGTGTCACACATCCTAAGCATGTATTCTACTTAATTACCCCCTCAAGCTGCTGGGGTTTTGATATGAGTTCCATTGAATCTATAGATTAATGTGGTGAAGTATTTTCATTTTAACTATTGATGTTTCTGATCTATTAATGCCAGATGTCTATTTATCTTGGTCTTTGTTAATTTCCTTTAATGATGTTTTGGAGTTTTCAGTATACAAGTCTTGTGTCTATTTTGTAACTTTATTGCGAAGTACTTTTTTCTTTTTGGTGGTGTTATAAATGGCATTTTCTTAATTTCATTCTTGGATTGGTCATTGATAATGTATAGAAATATAATTGATGTATGTAAGCTAGGCATGAGGGTGTATACCCATAATACCAGCTATTTGGAGGTTGAAGAAGAAGAATGACAAGTTTGAGGCCATAACTTTTATTTCATTTTCTTGCCTAATTTACTTTGCTAAACCACTATGGTAGTGTTGACTGGATATAGCAGGAGCAGGCATCTTTTTTTTTTTTTCTCATCTTAAGTGGAAACATTCAATGTGGGTAACTTTTAAGTGTGATGTTAACTCTGGACTTTTCATAGATCTTTATCTGGTTGAGGAAAGTCCTCTCCCTAGTGTGTTTTGTTGTTGTTGTTGTTGTTGTTAATTGTTTAAGGCTGTTGGTTTTCATCAAATGTTTTTCTGCATCCACTGAGGTGATCTGACAAAAGTACAGGTTTTTGTCCTTTGTTCTATTGATATGGTAAATTACATTAATTGATTTTAAGATGTTAAACCAACCTGGCATTCCTACTTGGTCATGGTGCAAAATCTTTTATATATGTTGAGGATTTGGTTTGTTAGTATTTTGTTGAGGATTTTTGCATCAATATTTTCTTCTGAAGTCTTTGTCTTGTTTTGTATTAGCAATACCTCATGAAGGGAATTGGAAATGCTTCTTCCTTAATTTTTGGGAAGAGTTTGTGAAAATTTGGTATTGATCCTTCATTAAATGTTTAGGATAAGCCCTCCATAGTGGTGCCTGCCTGTAATCCCAGTGACTGAGGAGGCTGAGGCACAAGGATCACAAACTTCAGGCTAGCCTGGGCAACTTAGTGAGATACTTTGTATAAATGAATGAATGAATGAATGAATAGAAAGTGCTGTGGATGTAACTCAGTGGTAGAGCACTCTTGGGTTCAATTGCTTATACTGCAAAAAAAAAAAAAAGTTTGATAGAATAATTCAACAGTGAAGCCATCTTGTCTAGACCTTTCTTTTTTGGGGACTTATTAAATATAAAAACCCAGTTTTCTTGGTTATAGGGCTACTTATATTATCTCTTTCATTTTGGTTGAGCTTTGGTAGTGTGGCCTTGAGAACTGGGGATCAAATTTAAGAGTATAACAGTCATAGTATTCCCTTATTATCCTTTTAATGAATGCAGGCTCTATATGGATTTTTTTTTTTAAAGAGAGAGAGAGAATTTTTTTTTTAATATATATATATATATTAGTTTTCGGTGGACACAACATCTTTATTTGTATGTGGTGCTGAGGATTGAACCTAGCGCCGCGCGCATGCCAGGCGAGCTTGCTATTGCTTGAGCCACATCCCCAGCCCTATATGGATAATTTCTTATTTCATTCCTTCTATTATTTGTGTGCTCTCCCTCCCCCACCCCATAGTTAGTTTTGTTAGAGGTTTATAAATTGTTGTTTCTTTTTTTCCCCTATTTTCCATTTTATTGATTTCTGCTCTATTATTTCCTTCTACTTGCTTTGGGTTCATTTTGGCTTTTTTGTAGTTTCTTGTGGTAGATAATTATGTTGTTGGTAATTATTTCTAATGTAAGCCTCTAGTGCTATAAGTTTCCTTTTAACTGCTGTGTTAGTTGCATCCCACACATTTTGACTCTTGTTTTTATTTTTGTCTTTATGTATGTATTTTAAATTTTTTATTTTGAGATTTCCTTGACCCATGGACTTTTTAGAAGTGTGTTGTTTTATTTCTGCTTAGAAGTCTTTCTGTTACTTATTTCTAGTTTTAGTTAAACTTGGTCTAAGAATACACTATTATTTCTGATTTCAACAATTTTTTGAGATTCATTATATGCTCCAGGACGTGGTCTGACTTGGGGAATGTTTCTATGGGAGTTTGGAAAAAATGTGCATTTTGCTTTGTCCAGTGAAGTATTGTGCATATGCCAATTTGACTTGATTGGTTGTGTTATCAAGGTAACCACTCTGCTTAAAACATATGCGCGCGTGCGCACCCCCCCCCCCCCC